>NC_072773.1:18710799-18971451 GCF_022539595.1 Amphiprion ocellaris
GAGACTAGATAGATAGATAGATAGATAGATAGATAGATAGATAGATAGATAGATAGATAGATAGATAGATAGATAGATAGATAGATAGATAGATAGATAGATAGATAGATAGATAGATGCAAGTCATAGTTGATTATTTCATTTACTTAGGTACACAAATAAAATGTTATGTTAATGTAGTTCACTGTAAAAAAATGTAAAAGAACATTTTAATGGTAATTTTTGGAACCATTTACTGTTATTGTATAGGTTTGTCCCATTTTGTTGAAATGTAGGTATTAACTACAGAAATCCAAGTCATTCACATTAGAACTGTATAAAAAAACAGACAAAAAAAATAAACAGGCCAAAATTGTAAATAATAACCACACCAATTCTGCATTTTTTTTAAAACAGTAATTATTTTTCCAACATGTGACCACAAAATTACTCTAGTGTACTGTCGTAGTGTATTTGAAGAACTAAATTAGATATTATTTTACAGATATTTGCCAGTATTTGAAGGAATAACTGTGTAAATTATGGGTTTAAAATGGTAAATTGTTTTTTAAACTGTTGTTTTGTACATTTTCCCAGTTTTAATTCCAGAAAATAAAAAATAAAATTACAAATTAAATTTTTATTTACATGTTGACTGTTAAACACCAGGGAAAGCCTGTACATAATGTCCACATCAAAAATCTGCAATTTTGACAAATAATAATTTGTTCTTTTGTAATATGTAGCCATAAAATATCAATTTTTTACTGTATTTAAATCAATTTAAATCTGCTAGAAGCATAAATGTTTTGCAGATATTTGCTATTATTTACAAATTTTGAACATCACAGTATTCCCTTGTTTTTTAATATATTTTTGGCACCCTTGTTGCCAGATTTTCATCACTTTTTTACACTTTTTTTCAACAATGTAACACAGAGAATAAAACACTTAAATACTTAAAGCCAGACACAAACATTACAAATACAGATACTAGGGTTTGAGTATGTCATCAATAGATAACTAGATAGATAGATGTATGATTTATGTATTCTGAGGGCTAATTATTCATAAACTAATAGGGTTAAGAGAAAGTGGCCTCTGCCATCATCTCTCATGTGAACAGACTGACTGAGAGACGTGATGGCTGACATCCCCTGGCAGAGTGCGGATCATTTGTCCGCAGGAACAGGGGCCGCTCAGTTCCAAATGCCATGGTGTGTGGTGCCCAGACAATGGGCTCAACGCTGGGCTATTATCCCCTGTGTCAGCAGGGATTGGCCTCCCATTTGAAGAGGTCCACTCGTCTGCATCCATGCCACTTTGAGGAGCATCATTAGGTGGGCCTGTCAATTTCCAACCCAGTGTTATTTGGATGCTATAAATACCGTGCATCATTCCTCCTTATATTTGCCTTCATACCATCCATCCAGCTGCCTGCAGTCCTGAGTAGATGGTCTCCTCGGTGCCAAATGATCTCTGCCATTTGTTTTTTAATCAAAATGGGTAATGTAGTTAGGTCCGCCGCCTAATGGCCACACATTTACATCTCTATTTTGTTGCATATTTCACATCAGCGTGTATCCTTGTTTAGATGTCTATCACTCCTCTAATTTTATCACATAGTCCAGCATGGATGGCGTGACAGATGACAGGTGCTGCATTGTAAATCATCAGTTTAAATAACACTTATGCTGATCATGTGCCGAACTTACAGCAGGATTCAAGCCGGTAAATGCTGCTGAATGTATAGTGAACTTCACGTCACCCTGGATTTCTACTGTACCTGATCAAACAGGCCTGTGAAGGGCCAAGACAGGCTTAGACCATCATTAGTCCATAGTGAGGTTGCACACTACTACTAGCTATCTCAGCTCATGGCCAAATTGGCTGGATGTCAATCTGTCTGTGTCTTGTGAGGTGTTAAGAAGCCTAATGATGTCTGGTCTTGGCTGCTCCATTGTTTGGATGTTGATCTTCCTCTGCAGGTGAGGTAGGCGGCTGAATGTTACTGGACCATAATCCAACATGGAGTGAATATCTGTGATGAGATTTTTCCCTCTTTTTATTTTTTTTATTCATGTTAAATGAGATGCTGGTGCGGCTTATGGATGCGCCCCAGTGGATAAATAGGAACATAAGGAGAAAATCAAAGGCGTGGGATGTACAGTGAAGGCTCAAAAATTACCATTAATGTTTAAATTTTGTAATTTAGAGAAATGAGTCAGAGCAGGAGCGAGAAGGTGAAAGAGGATTTGATGCTGTAATGTTTTGTTTGCAGAGATTTATATATGATGCTGTTTCCTGACACATCTCTCACTCACTTTTTTGGCTTGTCTTTAAACCTCCCTTTGGCATTGCCAGACTAAGTTATGTGGATTGCCTGTGAAGATGTGATCTCTTAGAAGCACTCAGACTGCCCCCAGAGAATTGGCCTGTAAACCATCATTAGTGCGCCGAGAAGTGTAAGTCTTTAAAATGTTAGATCCAGCTGACGTGCCATATAACCCTTTTTATTCCCGGTGACAAACCAAACCATCTAAAATCATGTATAATTACGCCGAGGCAAATCCAATTTACCCTTTCTGAATGTAAATTTTTTTTAAATAAATGAATTATATATACAGAAACATAAAGCATCTGCAGTATTTCACATAGAATATCTTTGGATTTTAATCCCAATTCCACTTGCGTCGCGCAAACAAAAGAGGAATCTTAAAGTGATGAGTTTGGATGATTGTACATGTGCAGGATTTTGCCCAGTAGACCTGGCAAAGTAGTGGGATTTGTGCCATCGTTTCATCTTATGGACTTGAAAAAAAAAAAGTGCCCTGACTTTTGATGCAGTCAAGGCAAGACGGAATTTCATATTTAGCTTTGACATCTTTGACAATTGGGGAGAGAGGCAACCTTCACAAGTTTCAAGCGCACATAAAACTTAGATCAGTTGTATTTTTAAAGGTGCAAAGGGAAGTCACCATACTCAACTGAATCAACATTTCAAAGTCTTCATGGAGCCCTTGACTTTTGTGGCAGATCACAGAGAAGTGGATTGGCAAGGCTCATTTACATTGTTCAGAAATCGGCAGCTGGTCTGTCTTGAAAAGAAAAATACCCGTTACATGGCTTAAATGTAACCTTTTGTCTCCTACTTCGAAGGGGGAAAGGTTAAAAATAAATAGTCTGGAACTTAAAAAGAAATCACAAATAGTGCTACATATGTATGTAATTGAAAAACCGGAACAGGACAGATGGAGACATTAATTCACTTAAATTGTCCTCATATTAATGTTGTTTAAAAGTGTAATAGGGCTTAAAATGAAAAGAAAAAAAAGAAAAGAAGTTAGAGTGACTCTTCGAGCAAGCCAGATCCGTGGACCTGTCAGTTGATTAGTCCTCTTGATTACCATGTATAAGAGGCCCCAGCGCTCTATTATTTGCATTCCTATTTAGCCATGATTTTGCAGAGGGCACACTGTGATTAAACTTGTCAAGAGGCCTGATTGACAGGGTCAAATCTTCACATTCCATTCTGCTGAAATGAGAAAAAAAGAAAGTAAAATAGACACTGGATGTGTCAGCTTCCCTTTTCCTTTCCTCTTCCTTCTCCCAAGATCAGCAGTCTCCCCCTTTTCCCTCCCTCCCTCCTTCCCTCTTACAATCTCGGTCAGGAATGTTTTAATTTTAGGGATAGATTCTGCCTGTCAAGCGAGGCTGGATGGCCCGTAGTTCAGACGATGAGATGTGATGGGTGTAAAACAATAAAAAAAAAAAAAAAAAGAGTAGGAGATGTGAGAGAACAAAGAGGAAAAGAGCTCACTTTATTGGACAGATTTAATTACACTGAATAGAGATTAAAGCAGGCAATCCACTGAGGTGTGAAATTAACCCTTGATTACTGATGAAGCTCCGAATAGCGGCTGAAAACAACAGTTAAAAAAGATTGACCACTTGGTAGCAGTAATTATTTCAGATATCACGTCTTCTTTTTTTTTTTGAACATCTGGATAGGTAATGCTAGCATGCATAAATGAACCAGGAGAGGAAACTATATTATTAACCAGGCTGAAAACACTAACAGAGAAAGACTTGACACGATCTGAAATCTAGCAGCTTGCTTGCATCAGAGATTACTAACCTTTCTGTTAGACTGGGCTCTTTCCCTGGAGGGGAATGGGGCCATGGAAGAGAGAAAAAAAACAATTAAAAATGCAGAAATGAGTTGATGCAATCTGCTCGGTCTAAATGATGTTGTGGACTCATGAAATCTCATCACTGTATTAACTGTATTTAGAGAATGGACAGTTGTGAGTTGCAGATACCTGAGAAAAAGGATTATATGTTTTCAAAATAAATTATTGTAAGCAGCTTAGTTCATTCAAATATCCCGATATCTCCAAATAATTCTCTCTTCTTTGATGTAATTCACAGAATGAATAATAACACATTTTAAGTGCATAAGAGGAAACAGGTGCTTTTTTTTCCTGCACTGAAATTCAGCTTTAAGAAAACAGTATCTGCATCCTCCAGAACACAGTCAGGAGGAACAGGCTGCGCTCCGTTCACTTACGTTTGATAAATACAGGTGCTTTACAGAAATGTAAAAATAGTCAAGTGAAAGAACAAGTTATGCAAAAAAATACAAAATACATAAATAAAGCATAACAGCATGATCATATAAACGTATGTTAAGGGAGTCAAATGACAGAAGACTGGCTTATGACTGAAGCCAAATCCGAGTACGGTGATGTTTATTCATCTAACCATCGCCACACATGATCAGCCAGTCATCCAGGAGGGAAATAGGACATCCTCTTGTTCAGACCTGATGTTCACAACTGAGAGACATCCAGCACTGCCCCGACAAGGCTAGCTGTTCGTATAATTAGCAGTAATTAATGAACACAAAGAAAAGACTCGTTTGTATTTTAAATGATCTTAAATGATCCCATTAGCACTTGTCATAGTCCTGTACACTAAACAGCATGAGTTCAATTAGATTTTGTCATATTAAAGTGGTTTCCTGATGCCACTTTTGAAATCTTCCAGTTGTGTGTGTCTGTGTTTTTTTTTTCTTCTTTTCTCAAATTGTCTGCAAGATGACTCTGACAAATGTTTCCATAAGGTTTGGGGCCTGCGAGCTGAATGTAGAAATATTCTGCAAGATCCGTGGTGTATTTTGTGCTCAGAGAAACTGGCCATGTTGGGTAGCTAGGCTGAAGCACCGCTGCCTACTTCTTATCCCTAACAGTGCGTGCCTGACAGCATGCATACAATAAAATATGTACCCTGTCTTGTACATTTCATTTCCAGTGCTGAACGGACAAGGGAGGAGGACGGAGAGGAGAAATAAAGTGCCATAATGAATCTAAAAGGCATAATTCATTCTGATCAAACGCACTCAGGGATAAGTCATGCTCCGGTGAACCCTTCTGACCACTGATGGGTCTACAGCAGGGAAGAGGATGAGGCGGGATTGACGAGCCCACATAAATTCTAATTATTCCCAATGTATGCAATCCTGCAAATGGCCGTCCTCACAGTGGTGGCCGATGACGGTTTTTCTCTAACAAAACCCCCCTCCCTCCTGAAAATGTCCCCTCAGACTTTTTATGAAGAGCTCTGGCTGTAAACCTGGGACAGGGGCTATAGAGCAGAAAGAATGAAAGCAGCGGGTTGTGTAGTTGGTACAGAAGGGAGAAAAACACACCATCTCCAGCTCTGGTGCTGGGAAAGGAAAGGTACAATGATCAATTAATCCAGGCAGTAATTGGATGAGTGTGTATGTAAAGCGGTAATGCTGTAATGAAAGTCATCCATTGTGCACATTCTCTCCCTGGCCGGTGAACCATCCCCCTCATCATCCTCTGGATCTCAGGTGCTTAGCCATGCAAATCTGTCTGACAGCCCAGTACATCTCTGTCTGCCTAATTGGACAGTATAGAGTTGTTTATGGATATTGCAGACATTTAGGACTCAGTTGGGGGCTGCTCAAAAATCATTAGCAAACGGCCCCTGTTACCGGACTGTCAGCCTCACTTCACCAACGTCAAAGCGCTGCGATAAAAAAAAGGTTTGTCTCTGTCAACAACAGGGAAAGCTTCTTTTTAAAAAGGAACAGTGTACTTGCTGAACATTCAAACATGTACTCACGAAATGAGAGTATCCAACAGCTTGTTATATCACTCCCACCACTAGTTTTTGATGTGTAAGCGAGGTGGTGTTTTTGTTAATTAGAAAGACACTCCATCTGTAGAATTTGCAGCGGTGGATGTTTACTCATACCTCAGGTAAGAGATGTAAGAATATAAGACTCTCCTCCTAATATTGAGTTTTATTGCCTCACACTCCTTTTTCACCCATGTTTTAGTGATCTAAAGGCTTAAAGCTGATTTAGTCAATATTTTTATTTTGACAGTAGATCAAATTACAAATTGCATAAGAAAGAAGTCGCTTGTTGCGACGATCCACAAAGAACTGTCACCCAACTCTGCATGTCTCGGCTCAGTTTTATGGAGGGTTTTAGTGTCTTTCTGGTCAGTATTTTGTTTTTTTTGGCACACAACTTAATGAACTGAAGAAGCCTCTTGGATGAGAGGTCTTCAACAACCTACAAGACAAGTCCAGTTGAGTTTTACTGAAGCTCCTACGTTGACCATGACCTGGATGACTGAGAATCTTCACAGATATATCCACAACTTAATGTTCAGCACTTTCAAAAACAGTGTTTAGGCTCAGCATAAAAACAATCATGTAGTTAGCTGTTTACGTCAATCTTTTTGAGTTCTGACAACTTCTAATGAAATTATGTTCAACCAACACACTACTTTGTTTTCAGAAAATTAGCTTTTCCTCTACAATCAAAGGTATTTTTAAACTACCAGTTTGAATGATCGGAAATTATCCAGTCATGTTAATAAAGGAGAGGTAAAGAAAAAGATAAAGAAAAATTAATCTATCACAATCTTATTAAGTTAACTTGAAGTTATTTGTACATCAAAAAATGCAAACGTGAGTTTACATTACACACAGTATTAAGTTGATGCATTTACCAACATTTCCATGTCAACTCAATCCATCAAAATAGGTTTATCTAAATCAGTAAATTATATTATTTTTTAAAATCTTGCAAACATGCATTCATTGAAAAAAATAAATAAATGGAATAAATTTCTTTTTTAATGTGACTTTTCGATCAGTTAGACAAAAAGTCTCTAGGAAATTGTGATATGAATTACACTAGTTTGTTTAATTTTATAGACTTTACATTGAAGCTCAGTGTGGTGGCTCTGGTTTCATCATTTTGGCAGCACCTGATTCCTTCTAACTCCCAGTTAATCCTAAAATGAGCAAAGAGATGGAGCGTGAGTAGAGCTGAGTTGGGTCCTAAAATGGCACCAACCTTTCACTCGAAAGAGCCCACACCCTTTATTATGTGTAACTTGAAGCCTTAATACAATTTAGCTGGTGAGTTATATATAAAAAATCACATCCCTGCAGTTGTCATGAACAAGGAAATGAGCTAAAGAGACCAAAACTACTTTTTGTACTAGACTGAAAATATGTTTATTTCTGCTGTAAAACTAGGCATTTCAACATGAAGGTCTAGGGGATCTGACTCACTTGTAGAACCAGCCTCAAGTGGACAGTTAAGGTACTGTAGAATTTGCTGCTACAAATCAGACCAAGTGCCATGGAAACAATCTGTCCTAGTAAGTGAGCAACAGTAACAGTACAGGAAATGAACACTCTCTTAACTGCTTTGGTTGCAAGTGATATATCCTAGCTAGTGCATATTAGCCACAAAAAAAAAAATATTTTCATGTTTCTCAGAGGATGAATAGATACTTATCTCTTTAACATTTCTTTGTGACACTGCCCTGGCCTCACATTTACTCCAGCAACATCAGGCTTTGTTCAATACTTTGTTTGGACTGAATACCTGCAAAAATAACATAAGTCCAATGAGGTTAGCCCATACCAGCCCAGTCCCACACCAAAGTGTGTAATAGCAACATATCAATTACACATTTTGGTGTGATTTGTCCTCTGAGAATCATGCATTTTTGCGCAAATTTTAGGTGATATGTAGAAGCTTAGATATTTCAAGTCAGGCCCAAAGTAGGCTAATGAAGCAAACACCACAGCGTTTTGAATTTATTTTCTGAGAACCCAGAATATGTGTAGCAGGTCTAATGACGATCCATCCATTTCACTCAAAACAAGTATGTCAAAGTCATGGGGGTGGTAGATGAAAAAAATTTAAAAAAAATTCATCTTTTGAGAACCATGAATGTTTGTAAAATTATATGCCAATATGTAGAAGCTGAGGTATTTCAGTCAAACAAATTAATGGAATAACCAAACACATGTAAACACAAAAC
This sequence comes from Amphiprion ocellaris, assembly GCF_022539595.1. Classification (NCBI taxonomy): domain Eukaryota; kingdom Metazoa; phylum Chordata; class Actinopteri; family Pomacentridae; genus Amphiprion; species Amphiprion ocellaris. Next base: position 18,719,163 of record NC_072773.1, read on the forward strand.
AATTCAAGTTTGGTTTAGTCCAGAGCAAAACCTTTCTCCATTTTCTGTCCTTTCACCAAAAAAAATCTCCTGTTGTACATCAGGCAGCACTGTGCCCCCTCTGAGCTCCCACTGGCACCAAACACAAGCTGCAGGTTTGGCTTATGAATGTTCAAATTGAAGGCACTCTGATTTGCATGGCTGAACATGGTGAGGCAGGGGAACGGGTCAGAGGGACACCAGACACAAGCTTTTAGAGGGATGAGGCTATGCAGAGCTGCACGGGGGTGATGGGCTCATTGCACTGAAGCGACCTTACACATAGTGAACAAAAGAGGAGCTCGAGGGCTCTGTGAAGATCACACCTAACAGATAGCTGGACATACTGTACTGTAAACACTACAGAATATGCTGCGAAGGCTGCGATTATTCATCAAAGTTATTTATTAGTGTTCATTAACACGGAACCATTTCAAAGACAAACCTTCAGCCAGCAGTAATAGCCATGTCATCAAGCAGTCTTCCATTTTTGCAGAGGAACTGTTTTATCATTGCACTTATCTCTGTCAGGATGCAAATGTACCCGACGATTGATCGGAGTGACCACAGAAGAAGACTTTACGCAATGCAAACTGAAACTGGTGACAAGACAAGGGTAAATTCAGAGGGTGGTGCTCATTCTGAGCCTTTTTTTCTCTCTCGTTCTGTCTCTCCCTCTTTCCCTCTCTGGCTCTTTAAACCATTCTATCTTTATAGCTGAGCCAATCAATGGCAAACCAGTGTCTATTGTCTGTTCTGTGCTCAGGCCACTGCCCTGCTACAGCACCCCCCATTACAGAAATGTTTCTTCCCATCAGTGCCTTTACTTATCACTTCCCGGGTGACATTGAACTTCCTATGCCCCGGCCGCCGAGACACATCTCTGAACTCACACAATTACTCTTCATCCCCACTAACAATTTAGTAATGAAGTATTGATTTCCAGATTCCTCTCTTATGGATGATATTAGATTTTGTTTGATAAACTGTGCCTGGGCCTCTAATCTGCACTGTCCCTTTTTCCACTGTCTGTAAAACAAAGTGCCACTGGAGAGATAATGACCAGGGAACATCGATGAACTCATTTCATCAATTTGTAACACTTGACAATGAAAAAGGGCAGGCATTTTTCAAGCAGCAATGTCAAAGTTTATTGCTCTGGGTACGGTCTTATTGGAAGCCAGACATCTTGAGCAGCATTCAGTTCTAATTTATGGGCCCCAATGTGCCAGTTACTTTTAAAGGAAATGTTTGGATACTGGGAGGATATTAGTGTTGCACCTGGGTTGTCTGATTCTCAGGGCCACCGGGGATTCATGTGTCATGTTAGAAAATACAAAAACAGCAGAAGAGAGGCTGAGACTGGAGCTATTTGCAATGCAAGAAAATGCTGCTTAGGACATAAATCATGCTGAGATGTTACATGCAAGTCACACTTGCATGGATGCAAGGGCCAAATAAATGCTTGAATTCTAATGTTCTTGCTTAAAGTGTGTTCTCAGAATATTAAACACGCCATAAGTAACAACAACCAATAGGTATAAAGGCAAGAACAGAATCTTTATTCAATGGAGAAAATTCATGTGAAAACAGACATTGCATTCCTTTTGTAAATCTTTTTTGTGTGTGTGTGTGGCTGTAGTCTTTAATTGGAAATAAACAAGTTCAGGTCAGGGGTATTTCTGATGACTTCTCTTCCATAAGGGAGGTTTAAATACATCAGAACTAATAGAAATTCAACAGTCCAGACTGGTCAGAGTACACTCTAATAAATTAGTGTAAAAGTCCAGCCAAATTCTAACAGTAGTGTACTGTTTTTCCAAAATAAAAAAGTTAAAAACTGCAAATTGTGAAGCTTTTTGGCGCCAAAAACAAGAATGACCATTAACAGCAGACTGTTGAAACTGTCTGTGAAATAAACAAAACAACTTCACACAATAGTTCACAGAAATAAGAATCTTATTGCTAAGTTTACACTGATGCTCTGAGATAGGACATTTGTTGTTGTTGTTGTTGTTGTTTTACATGAGGTTAAAGGATTTTTCCTGGGTTTCTAAAATATATTTAATAGACTACAATTTGTCATACATTGCTGCCTTTGAATAAAGTTCAGTGTAGTATGCCCTTTCCTTTATCCTTCATTGTTTCACGTTTTTTTGTGGTATGTGCATTTGAAAATAGTAAACACAGTTGATAGATCTCAATACTTGATTTTAAAAAAAGCTTGAAGACACATTGTTATTAACAGCATACCCCTACAATTCAGTTGTGTTTATACCTTTAACAAATAGAAAATACTGCTAGAGTTACAGTTGCTGTTATAGCTCATGTTTATTACAGAGGCAACACTATATAAATACAGTTATTATTGGTAAGTAACCACATATTAACCCTAACCCTATAAAGTAATTCATTGTTTAAGTAAATACCAACTGCAAAACTGTAAAACTGCAATTTAAAAACTGCAACAACCATAGCTGCCAGAATTTAACTGTAATTTTACAGGAAAATTTGTTACACTGTCGTTTTCAGGCTCCATTTTGTCTGAGGCTTCACTAATGCTAAAATGAGATCAGAATATTCCCAAAATTTCCTCTTTATTGTTGCACTGTACTCCTTTCTTATTGTTTGACCTGAAGAATTCCTGCCTGAATAATGTCCACAATATTCCAAGCTACATGTGCTTTTAGACTGATATCACAGCTGTAGCTTCATAGTAAAAAGCATTTTTGAACATTTTCCGGGGCCTCTTTAATTTTTCAAGGCAGACAGAGGAGGAAATGGGGAATGACGCGCAGCAAGTGGTCCGGCTGACTGGGAATGGAACTGAGGATCTGACATTCAGGACATATGTGCCCATATGGTATGTGCCCTAACCACTCCGCTATCGGGTCAAAGCTTTTTAACCATTTGTTCTCTCTTTAAATGTCACTTAAAGCTATATTGCCTCCCTTTTTGTCCACAGTCCATTCAGTGGTTTGCCCAAAGACATCCTCAAAGACTAATCTGCATTTCCTTCATCACATAATACGCATCATTTACATTGCTACATTTTTTGTGTATTAATGACACCGATCATTGATCAGCTGCGAAACCATCGTTGTGTCCATGTATTGTGTCGCCCGTGTGAACATGCGTCCTCATGCAGACGCATTAAGAAAAGAAGAGAAACTGGTGGAAGGGTTTAAAGAAAGAGGAGGGAACTTAATAGACATTCTCAAAGAAGCAAAGATAAACTGTTACATTTAAACAATTTTAAGGCAGAAACTGATTATTTTTATGGAAAAGAAATCTAGATATGCAAAAAAATATATATACAGGAAAATTATCCAGGATATCTTTAAATGAGAGCCTAAAATCTATTGTTAAAACAGAACTGCAAGTTGAAACTCTTAATTAGGTCTTGAATATTTGATTTGTCAAAGATGTTTACTGTATATCATCTACAACTTCTTAATAAATTGCCTACTCTTAATATACACTTAATCCAAACAGAACTCGCATTACTGAATGGCAAGATTACAGCACAGTGTTACGCAACATACCAGCTGGAAAGTTGAATTAAATAGATTTAGGTCAAACTTTTATCTTTGTTCCATATTATATGTTTAATATACACTGCTGTAGGATTATGAATATTGCTGTTTTGTCTTTAGAATTTGCGCAGACATTCTCGTCCTCTCAGGAGGAATTGCAGAAACACATTTTAATAACCTTGGTGATCCATAAACTGTCCATCTATCATCAGGTCAAAATGTCAATGGTTAAATGCTACAACATGCACAACTACAACTATAAACATAACACCAGAATAAAATCAGTAGCATGTAGCAATGCTTACATTAACATTTAGCTCAAAGCTCCTCTGCAAGGCCTCACAAAGCCCAAAGTGTGGCTGCAGACTACAGCCTTTGTAAAACCAGCCTCGAATTAGTATGATGTGGTTGGTTTTATGAGACAGATTAATCCTGGTTTGGTTTGTTAGGCTCATTCAAGACAAGGTTCTCACAATAAGCACTGCTTTTCTGAGACCCCTTTATGAACCAGTGAGACGCCCCTCTGGTCATCCATGACACCAGATCAGTCTTCGTTGTTCAATAACGGTCTCAGAAGCTTTTTTCTTTATAGCTTATTCCAGCTGATGTGCAACTGCCTGGACTTTGGAAAACTAAGACATTACACGCTGAGAATTCTCCCCTGTGTACAGAATAGTTGTTTCAAATTAACTTTGTCCCCCTAAATATTAATTTTACACAAATCCTCTAACTATTCTGTATATGTCTATACTTATATTTTTGTTTTATATGTATGTGCTTGGTGCATTTCTTTATGCCCAATAAATCCAGTATTGTTTTCTTTACTGTGCTGTGTGCTCCCGAGCAGACAATTTATCTGGTGCAAAGTCAAATCATTTATTTCCCCTCATTCATCCTGTTACAATGAGAGACCCAAGAAAGAACAGCCAATTTAGACTGAAAATCCCAGTTCAGCTCAGGGTAATCTGATTTCTCTGCTCCCCAGAAATCTACATGTATAGTGCTTATCAACTGGATTACTGGCAGGTAGGAAGAATAACCCAATTTGAGGTTACTTGTTTCTCTGTGTGTAGTATTCAGTGTCACATTGCATTAGAGGAGGAGGGCTATTGCTTTGTGGAATGGATGCGTAACTTCCTCGTTCCTCCTTTCCCAGATCTGGCTGCTCATTCGTTTGCATGTTTTGTTTTTCAATGTAAATGTACTGCAATCAGATAATGGCTTTAGGAGATGCATTAAAAAGGGGGAGAAAAAACTGCCCCGATCATTCCAACTTCATCTACTTTTTTCATTTTTTCTCATTAAAAGCAGTACCATTTTTCTTCTTCCTTCTTGCCAGGCATGTGGTGGAAGTGATAGATCTGAGAGAGGTTTAGTGGAATGGTGACAGGAGGGCACCTGCTGTATGTGGTCCCCCTCGGATCCCAGCATGGACAATAAGAAATCTGCTCCCATGACTCCCACCCTTCCCATTTGCAGATATTGTACCGGTTCCAGTGCGGGCGGTGGTAACGGATGACCGCTCTCCATGTATCCTCATCACCCCAGAGGTCAATCTGCCTCCACAGTGCTTATTGATAAAGGGTGACATGCGGATGTAGACACAGGAGGAATTATACTCGGGGGCCAATCACTGCTCTTCCCTTGTTTCTGGAGAGGGAGACCTTGCTTAATGTATAAATACTGTGTCGGGACACAATTCCCTCACCTATTGAGTGACTATAAAAGAAACGGAGTGGAAACCATCAGGGATGCAGGGAGCCATGTCAGTTTCCTTTAGACACAGTCCTCCTAATATCTTTTAAAGGAAACAATCATCTTTCCTGATGAACCAAAATGTCCTATAGCGGCCAAGGTCAAGAACGCCGAGTACACACACACACACACACACACACACACACACACACACACACACACACGTAGAGACACACAGCGACAGTAAATGCATCATGTGTTCAACTGTGCATTGTGTCCTCTTCTTCTCCCTGTAGTCTACTGCAGAGCACGTTTTGATCTCAAGGTGCTGAAAGGCAGATGCTTTAAAAGCTCTTTCACACAAAAGTGGCAGCAAGAAGTAACACATTAACATCTTAATATAGCCTAAAGGCACTTCTTAACTGTTTGTCACATAATCATATCTATAGACCTGCCTGCTCAGCATATAAACAATTCATATTATGTTTCATGACTGTAACGCAAACAAATATCAAGTATTTATTACTATGACTGTTGTTCATCCGATGAGCCATGCACAGTTGGGTTCCAAACAGATTTTTAATGGTGCAAGTGGCCCACAGACACCACAGCAACACACAACAGTATGAAGTAGTGCAGCAAATAGCAAAACAACAGCTTATTACACAACTTTACTTCAATCTAGCTGAGGTCAACAGAAGACCTATGTATTAACTGCATAGAGAACATGAAACTGTGTAGTTTTGGGGGCAGAACTGTGTCAGAAGAGGCAAAAATAAATAAGTAAGTCAATCAGTTCATCAATAAATAACCATTTCAATAGCTGGAAAAAAGCCTGCATACATAACAATGTGTGGCTCATGCAGCTTATTGTGTTTAGGGCTTGCTGCCATACACCCGGCTCTGTTTTACTTAACATGGGAGAAGAATGTTTGGTAACACATAATAACATTGTTGTAGTCATATAAAATATAGTACATTCAGTAGTTCTAAATACTTTTATAAACAGTTGCCTGTGAGTTATTTGTACTTAATAAAAGAGTTAATATGCTATAACACACAGTAAAGTTAGGCTTAAACAACCTGAAAATTGGATATTCATAAAAGAATTTTTAAAAATACAAAAAGTTGTTTCTGTTGTTTTGTCTGTAATATACAGATTCCTTTTGTATTAGTAACCATTTATTAATTGTTTGTAAAAGTGCATAGTAGGTTTAATGCTGTTTATCAATGTATATATACACTACTGTTCAAAAGTTTAGGGTCACTTCGAAATGGCCTTATTTTTTGAAAGAAAAGCATTTTTTTTCAATGAAGATATCATTAAATTGATCAGAAATACAGTCTAGACATTGTTAATGTAGTAAATGACTATTCTAGCTGGAAACAGCTGATTTTTAATGGAATATCCACATAGAGGTACAGAGGAACATTTCCAGCAACCATCACTCCTGTGTTCTAATGCTACATTGTGTTAGCTAATGGTGTTGAAAGGCTAATTGATGATTAGAAAACCCTTGTGCAGTTATATTAGCACATGAATAAAAGTATGAGATTTCATGGAAAACATGAAATTGTCTGGGTGACCCCAAACTTTTGAATGGTAGTGTAAATATATATTATTGTATATATCTAATAAGCACAGTATATCAGCTTACGACTACATTAAGTCAAACATATATCTAATCAAACATGAGCTAACCAAAGTGCTGTACATGTTATCAAACCGGCAATGACAAAATTACATGCAAACATCAAGACAGGATAATACTGGCGAATTCAGTATTTAAAGCAAAAATGAAATAGTATAATAATACAAAAATGATGTTTGTGTGGCCTGCGGTAGATAAATGCAAATTTTGGGGGCAGGTAAAATAGATCTAGGTTATTTAATTTGTAGAAAATTAAATAATCTAATGAATAACGATAATGTCTTGCAAACATATTAGTGTTGGGATCAGATATCACATTTTCTACATACAATATAAGCTGCAAGAGGTGAGGACATAATGTCTTAGGTGACATTGTACGTTCTACATATATTTCCTGCACTGCCGCTTGTTGATGAGAACTGTAAAACTGGGAAACTCGAGGAAAAAAACACTTGCTTAGGGGTGCCATGTCCTACCACCAATCACTCTACCCTTCTAAAGGGGCTCCAATGGCACCTGAGGGGGAATCTCATGGCTGTCATCCCAGAAAGCCTGCCGCACTGATGCCTGCTTACCATCTGCTCCCCATATGAGCAAACACAGGCAATTGTCTCAGAGAAGGCACCTCAATCACACTGCCATTGAACTAATATACTTTAACATGTTTTTCGGGTAGCTTTGGACAACATCTCAGTCGAATCTGTAATGCTGAAAGTCCCTATTTGGCTTGTGGCCATGACAGTAAATGATTGTGTGTGCACGCGGTGTAGGTCGGGCGCGCTTGAAATGTATATCATATCCCTGCCCTGTCTCAGCATGGACTTGGCATCTGACAGTGAAAAAAGCAGAACAGTGGGACCCTGTCAGTGTTACACTTCCTGTAAATAACCCCTCCATGCCTTTGGTTTTATCATTCCCTGCAAATGATTTCAGGCCCCTCCAGAGTCAACAAGAAATAGCATTATTTTATGGCATAGAAAAAGAGAGAGATAAAAAGAGGAGCCAGGGAGAGAAAAAGGGAGATGGGGCTAAAAAAGGTCCTTCAGGGAACATGGTGTAAATGAAGTTCCAGGAATGACACAGGCGAGCAATGAGGCGTGGATGGAAAATATACGCTGCACATCATCGGATAGAGATGCCAGTGGAAATGGCTTCATTGAAGTGTCAGCCCTCATCCATCAATCAATCATCCGCAAGAAACAATAACGCTGTGGCGATGGGGCAGCTTTTATGGGGCTTACTCATGGGTATCGGAAACAGCACTTAAGTGTAGTTCTGACACTGGGAGAAAAACAGAGATGAGGTGCTCGGCTTATTCCACATGCAGGTAGAGCAGATAAGAGGGGGGAGGGAGGGACTAAGTATACATTGCCCCTGTGGCAGTGGAGCTCGGACAGAGGAGTTTTTATCTCCATAGCAGTGCTGGATTTCTTCTTATCTTTTCCGCATCCACTTTGTCCTTATTATTAGTTGGAGTTGTTTTGGATTTAAAGTATGACAGGATTTTTCCTGGCACCAAGTGGGCCTTTGGGGGGTTGACCATGCACAACAGTAGGTGTGATTGGTCGATGTATAGTACAGGCAATTAGTCTGTGTTACCTTACTTGTGCACTTTCCTGTTATTTCAGGCCATTTGATGAACAAAAATGTAAATTATAATTGAGTTAATGAAACTCAGAATAACAAAACTCCTTAAAAAAATGGATTTGCTTTTTTTATTCACGGTTCTTAGCATTTTGGCCGCTGGGATTTTCCTTATTTGCTATCTAAAACCTCTTTGAAGGGTCACCAAAAATTCCTATATGCAATAAAAACCCTGTATAATTATTTGTGTTATTGTGCAAGTACTTCACTGATTGTAGTCTGACTTAACAGATGTAGACTGACTCCTCCCCTACCACTAACAATATGCTGCCATTTTCAAAACCCCCTTCACTATGGAAAGCAACAACAACCTCTGGGCAAGTAACACACGACACTGCAAATTTAAAGTTTTCAACGATTTATATAATAAAGGCAATAAAGGTTATTTTAATGACAGTGCTCACTTCGCTGAGTGCAAAAGTTCCACCCAAACAATTCCTCTCAACACTATTTTGCAGGAACGCTGCCGCTGCGTCCTTCAATTAGCTCCACCCAATAAGTGGAATTGGTTTAAGGAAACAGAAAAAAGCCCGAGCGTGTCATGGCCCCATAGCAGAATAATAATAAGGTGCAGTCAGACCATTCTGTACAGTGGATGGTCTGACTATGTGAGTTTGCAGATGCTAAAGCTGAAAGAGTAGCCGCTCTTCAGAGTATTTAGATCCAGTGGTGCTTTCAGCTAAATACTTACATCCTCACAAAGACAGCTCTAAGAAGTGGTTACCTTTGTTCATTAATACGAAAGACAAAGTAAATCTGATGCTAATATTATCAATTTTGCAGGTATTTGATCATAACCTAACTTTGACAAATGTCGACCAGCTGGTGCTACTAGATGAAAAGTCAGAGGTCCAGTGAACTCGGCTGGATTCAGCCTCTGGGGCCCATGAATGTCTACACCAAATTTCACGGAAATTACTCCAACAGTTGTTCAGCTATTTCTGTCATAACCAAGCAGCAATTTTTGATCTGAAAAATGGAGCCAGCATGGAGTGCAAAAAACTGCAGTTCCTCAAATGGCCACTTGAGGTTGACTCCATAAACAAATCAAGTCCCTTTGACCCCCATGATAAAATGTCTAACTCTATAGCAAAAATAAATGCATTAACAGCCTTGTACAAAAGGCGGTTTTGGCCTCTATCACAAATTTCCCTGTTCGTGACAACTCTGTGGGGTGAACTTTTATATACTTCACCCGTTTAAATTGTATTAAAACTATTCGTAACACGTATGTTTGCATGGCCTGCCTTAATTCTGCTCATACTCCACCTCTTTACTTGTTCATGGATAAACTTGGAGTTAGGAGGAGTCAGGCTCTACCAGGATGGGGAAACCCAAAACCACCATAATGAGCTTCTAAACTGCTGGTCAGGAGATCTATGGGTGACATCACCAAAGCCAAAGTCAGACAGAGTGGCCACCCAACCGACACTGCCAGTCTGCTTAAGACTATTAGTAGAACATCAGCTGTATTTTTGCACCTGTTTAGCAAATTCTCTCTTATTTACTCTTCACCTTATTGTTCCTTTAAATATAGCATTTGTTATTCTCATTAAACAGGTGGTTGGTTCATTATGCTGGTAAAGCCATCTCATAAAGGCTTATATTTAGTAGCCAATCAAATTTGTGTTTCCTTATAAATAACCTCAACACAACACAGGTACTGAAAATAGAGCAGCATGCTCTTCAAGGCGATATGTTCAGCTCCCTCCCAACATAAAAATAAACAAAAAATGCTAAATGGTCCAACAGTCGCTTTTGCTGTATGTGAGCCTTTTGATTTCCCCAACCCAAGTCTCTTGATGGCTTCTCTGCAACATGAAACATGACACGTCATCCATTATTCTGTACATGTGCCTTGCTATCTCAGCCCGCTCCATATGGCCCTCTGTTGTCTCTAGACACCCAAATCCCTTTCCTTAGGCCAGGGGCTGTTTTTGCGGGAACCATTACATTGCTCCTCTTCCTCAGAGGAATGGGGTGACGATGATGAGCAATCACAGCCAGAGCAGACTTTCAGCCTCGAATTCTGACAGGATATTCAACAATTGACCGTATCCGCTTTGTTGGCCCAATTGCTAATTCATGCAAGTTGACAATCTGGAGGCAACAATTATGACTGATGAAAGGACTGAAAATAAGAGGAGAGAGCACTTAAAGGGAGGGAGGAAAAACATGAAGTTTACTTTACGAGGAGGGAGGGAGGGAGGGAGGCAGGAGATTTGATAGTGAAATTGCTAAACACATCCTCAGCTGCAGATGAATGTATCCAGAAGTCTCGAGCACAACCCCTTGTAAAAACCAAGCACACCGAGCAGCTGAATGGACGGCAATGCAAGCATAAAATGTCATTTGTGTCTTGAATTGTGTATTAAAATGGCTGCTGTGGGAATCCTTATCACACAAGACCTAATGTGATGAAAGAAACTTGATAAGGAGCCGTAAAGACCTCAGGTGTTTATTGCCTAAGTATTAAAAAAAGAAAAAAGTCCCGAGTGAATTTGCATGAAACGTGTAATTTCTTGGGTCACCCTTGTCTAGATGTCTGTGCATAATTGGCATGGCATTGAGGGGAATAAAAAAGATGTGGTCAAATAATCAGAATGCTAAAATCTGTTTTCTGTAACTGACTTGAGCGAAGCAAAATCTGGGGTCGATCGTGTCTGCAAAGAATAAAAACATAGGTGATGGTGAGGCCAAAATTCTGGCAGAAATGCAGAAATATTCATGTTTTTTGAGGGGCACAAATTCCAAACACAGGGAAAAAAAACACACACAACAGGAAGTAAACAGAAAACTCAAAATGTATGTTTGCCTATTAAAGGGGCTTTTGACACAAAAACCCTCGCAGCATTCTGGACACGGGGATTGAGTGTAACGGGACGGATGTCATAAGCTGTTGTCGACTTGCGTTCTCTGCCACGCGTTTGCACTAAGTTTGCCACAGTGTGAGGGAATATGAGGGTGATGCTAAGTGAAATGCTCATTTTGCGTTTGTGATTACCAAGGCCCATGGGCGATATGCACTAATGTGAGCTAATGCAATAGATTACACAGTGCTGGCCCAGGGGAACAGACAGCAAACAGATGTGATCTACTCAAAAAGGGAGGAGGATGAGGGGGGAGAAAAATCAAAGTTTAAAGTGTTCAATGTGCTGAAGATTGTCCCTTGCAATTTGTTGTTTACAGAATGCGCAGTCATGATAGGTTTTGTCAGTCTTCTCCTTTTTTTAGATATGGAGAAAGTCAACAGCAATGTGCAGATGTGTCTGCAGATGTAGACTCTGTTACCAAACTTCCCTCTGGAGACTTTCTTGTTTTTTCAATGAGTACATGCTCAGTAATTCACAAAGGGAATAAAGTCCTGCTGCACGTGTTTGAAACAATCGATCGCAATCAATGATGCCACAGACATCTGATAGACAACACCTGTGTGACATCACCAGTTAGAATACAGCCACAATCCTGGCATTAAATAATTACTGTGAGTTTCAAACTAGACCCGTACGTGTAGTTTATTTGTTGTTTGATTAGTTTTTGGTCATATGTAGAAAGGTGCACTTGGGAAAATGAATGTAAACCAATTCATTTTAAGGTCTATTTGGTATGACACTGATACAATCCTGTATTTTGCATGTCTTGTATAGTTGTAATTCCATTCTAAGCCTGGCAACAATGTACAATTTTATCAAAGCTAACAGAAATACAAAGGTCTCCTGCTCAGACTGAACCTGTAAGAAACTCGAATCTGCCAAGGCTTTAATCTTGACTTTGTAAATACTGCTCTCTAGTGGTCAATCTGAGTCATTGATGATAAAGAGGAACACCCTGCACAGTCTGCATACCTAAACATGTTGTCTGAGGAGTTTTTCTTTTGTTCAGTTTGGTTGTAATGGAGGTATGAGGCTTTAGTCTTTATCGTTCCTGGGGGAGTCTTACTCTGAAATGATAATCGTGCTACTGAAATTTTACAGTCCTCTGATACTGGAGCTGGTGAGGAGCTTGGAAGGGAGGGTTGGTGAGCATGTAAAAACAACTCAGGGCTGCATTCATTCTTATCGAAGCCTGGGCTTCTCAGATCCAGAGAATCTTCTACTAAAGCTGTCATCGCGGGAAGCAGGACCACTTGGAGCAAGTTAAAGAAAGCAGGCTACTGGCTATGACTCTGAACCACTATCTCTCTTGGTTTCAGCACACCAACATTGTTTAAAAAGATGGTGAGGCATAAGAATCAGCAGAGAGTTCTCCCTGTGTCCTCCAGATGTTATGAATGTAGTTGTATCATCGCTGGTTCTAAGTCACCTTGAATACTACTCTGCAGTTTGGTCCTCAGCCAAAAAAATACAACGAAAGCCCTGCAGTTCTCATGTCTCACCAACATTGACACAATATATCCAAAAAACTTCATCTAGTATTATTTTGTTTATTAGAGGAAACAGGTGACCTGAAAGCACAAATCCATGGTCATTTTTCTTGCTGTATAGGAATGGTCAAATCAAATAAAGTTTATTTATACAGAATGTTTACAACTACCTGAATTGACCAAAGTGGTGTACAAAAACCGGGAGGATAAGTAGACTTTTAAAATCAGTTTATAAGAACTAAAGAAATAGTATAAAATACTAAAACAGGCAAAACAGGACCATAGTGTATAAGATGAATTTCTAAAATAAAAAAAAGATATAAAATATAAAATATTAAGAGCATCAAGAGTAACAATAAGCCATTGAAATCATGTGTGTCTTGAGATTTGTTTAAAAAACATCAGTGGAGGAGGAAGTATTGATTGAGAGAGGAAAGCTGTTGTAAAGCTTTGGAGCAGCTACTGCAAAGGCCCGATCTCTCTTACCCACCAGCCTCAGTGGTGAACAGTTAACAGCAGCTGCTCTGAGGATGTGAGAGGCACAGAAGTTCTGACACATACCCAGGTGTCAAGCCGTGCGTAACTATAAATGAATAAAAAGGACCTTAAAATCAGTTCTGTATTTAACAAGTAGCCAGCACCGGGATGCTCACACAGGTGCTTTCCACTTTGTTTGGTGCCAGTTAGGAATCTTGCAGCAGCTGCAGACGAGACAGTGAGGATGATACCCAGCTACAGAGGGGTACAATTATCCAACCAAGCAAGTCAATCATGTCTTCCAAGACTGAAAACATTTTAATTAACTGGAAGACAGAGCGAATATGAGGTGGGTTTGCTTGTCTCTATGTGTAGCCCTGTGATAGACTGGTGATCTGTCCAGGGTGTCCCCTGCCTTTACCCTGAGTCAGCTGGGATAGACTCCAGACCCATTAATTCTCCAAATCTCTGAACTCAGCTGGAGAGATGAACACCATTCCTCCAAACTAAACTCCCTCATCTGCTGTTTTGATGAAGGTAGTGGAGAGTGCTGTCTTGCACGTGACTCCAAACTCTGCTGTGGGTGTTTAATTAGGGTGAGATCTGGCGACGGCGCAGGCTGCAGCATCTCATTCCTATCATTCAGTGACCCCTCGTGCCCTATGAACGAGGGCATTATCACCTTGGAGACCACTCCCATCAAGATAGAAATGTCTCATTATGGGATAAAAGGTGATCACTCAGAACAACTTTGTATTGATTTGCAGTGACCCTTCTTAAAAAAAAAGGGCAAGTGGACCAAAACAATGCCAACTACCTTCACTGCATAACAGATCCACCAGATCCCCTCACTTATTAATCCTAAGCCAGATATTGCTCAGGAAAACTGCAATTACATGACCATGAACACAGTGACTCATAGAATTGCATTAACAGACAAGTATGATAAATTACTAAGAATATAAATGAAAGCAAGTGAGCTAAAATAAAGCCAGAATAGACAAGTGGGAAGAAATACTGGCAATGGTAGTGAATCAGTCAAATAATATTGGACAAGTATATGCATCAGTTTCTGTCCTGTTTTAATCCACATATCTTAATACATATATTTTGTTTTTTGAGATGTGCAGATGGCTATCAGCAGGGTCCTCTCAGCAAGTCTCAGTGTGTATTAGATTTGCAACAGGTATGATCAAACACATAAATTAGCTTTGTTATAAGGCTAATTGTTTTACACCACAGACTACAAGTATGTATGACCACTGCCTGCCACACTGTCTTTCCAACTTAAAAGCAGGTTTATCAGGCCAAACAGTACTAATTAGTGCTTCCCAAAATGCAGCTTAATCTGTTTTTTGTGTTTTCTATGAGTAAAAGACTGTTGATGGTAAAAAAAAGAATGAAGAGACAGGAGGGTTTCTCGTCTGTTTTTATTGTTGAAATGTGTCATACAAATCTCAAAATAATATTTTAATTTTTACTTAAGGACACATGTAATGTGAACCCCCCACAAAAACAAATAACTTAATCTAGCCCTTTCAAATTGGCAAAACACTAAGTTACACAACAGACTACATCACATGTAAATGAGTTAACCTGAGACTCTCTTGTTCACAGTGTACAGTTAACCGAACCATTAATCAGCATAGCTGCTTTTTTATCTTTTTAACCAAAAACTGCACAGTCATGACACCTAGAAATGCCACTTGATGACCAGCTGACACCGACTGCTGCCACTTTAAACAAAATAACACTTACAAGACTCTGCATAGTTAAAGCAAACTCCTGAACAGTGACTAAATGTGCAGCAATAAAATAACGCAGCATGACCGTTTCACACACCGACACAGCTGCATGAAATCTGGTACATTTTACAGCTGATAGATATGAGGCCTCACTAAAGCAGATGATAGCCATTTGCCTGTTGAAAAGGACAAATAATAAAACTGTGCTTAAAACTGGGACTGTAAATAACAAGCATATGAAATAAATCCACAACCCAAATTGTGTTACAGTTAATCAGTAGTAGCTGTTCTGTCGTCGGATGAGCTTGTGTTTTATGTGTTGTTTGACAAATGCGGCGACATTCCAGCACATGTCAATGCACCTACACGAGTACGACTCAAAACATCTGTGTCTAGTTGATAGACAACTAGGTGTACAGGCTCAGCTGACGTGATAGCTGCAGCAGCTTTACAAAAAGAAGTGTCGAGAGCACAACATGAGGTAGAACACTTCAACACACCCAGAAGGAATTGTTACTGTGGCCTGTTTGTAAAGTACTGGGCCGAAGCCATCAAGTTATTTGACAGAAACTCCCCACCCGCCAGTGTTTTGGAAAAGAAAAAAAAAACATAAAGATACAGAGTAGTACGTAATTACTGCCTGGACATCACCGGTGAATGGACAGAGCAGCACTTTCACACATATTTTTCTTAGGTTTTAGCGTAACACATTTTTATGTACTGAAAACTGACAGATATATTGGTGTTATCCCACATACAAATTGTACTGTTACTGGCATAGATATCTGAACATTAGTGTGGGTTAAACACAGACTAAGCAACGAGTGGAAAGAAACATCACAGTGCACACCAGTGGAATTAGATTTCAAAGAGAGACGATCTGCCCTTTTCCTTTCACAAAAAAGAATATCAATGTACATGGAAATCCTGAGCCCTGAAATGTCTCTACAACACAAATCTTCCTCTACTGAAACAATATTAAATTAGGGGAGCGCTGACACACTTTTGAGCACAAACCATCTCTCCTGTTAATTCTGTACGTTAAACATATTTTCCCAAGAAGTTCTCCAAAATAAGGTAGCAGCACAGTTTAAATCTAGAAACACAGGGAAAGGCTTCTTACATTTTCATATACGACTTGATCAATACATATGAAGAGCAAGGTAAAATTAGTTTTCAAAAATTCTACTGAGAGTTTGAAAATCAAAAAAGGAAACCTTGCTGTGGGTATTTCAAAATATTTGATCCTTTTACCTTGGTGCTTTTTACGTTAGGTACTTTTGTCAGTGGTGCCATAGCGCTGATTAGGGAATGAGCGTGAGGGGTCTCTCCTCTGCAGGGTGGGTAGACTGGGTAAGTGTTGGTACAGCACAATTCTGCCCCCTGAGAAAAAATCTTTACCATTAACTCTACAAATTGCTAGAATATGCAAATATAGAATACTCTGATGTGAAAAAATGACCAAATAGTAAGCTGAAGCAGCTGCCCTAATACATACCTGCTCTTGGGTTGGCCAGTCCTCCATGACTGGGGCTTGCTCGTGTGCTGTGATAGAAAGATGCCAAGTCACTAGGCGTGTAGGAGTGCAGAAGGTTCATCATGCTCCACTCAGTGTCCAAACTTCCAATAGATGTAGGTGTATTCTTTACAGGACCCAAAGCCTCTGAAGCTGTGGATGGACCCGGCCCCTGTGATGTGGTTTTCACACTTCTCCCTGTATGAAGCAGTTTGTTCGGTCCATCCCCTGATACTCCGCGAAAATCAGCCTTCTCACCAGCCTCAGCCTCCCTCCTTGCAGGAACAGAGTACTTTATTCTCTTGCCGGATGGTTCACCAAAATCCATCTGGGGGAGGCTCCCAAATCGGCTGGACAGGCAAAGCCTGGCAGCATCTGAGTGCCAAATGGCACCGCTTCTTGCTGGGTAACTCCTCTCACCAATCCCTACTCTGTCCGGAAGGCCGGTTCTGTCAATGATGTACTTGTTGCCTGCGTTGGTTTTTCTCATGAGCTCTGTATACCTGGGGGATTGTGAATCGGTGTTGTGTCTGTAATGCAGGGTCTCCTGGACTATGTCACGTGGGGTTACGTGGCTAGGAGTCTGCTTGGGGCCATGAGGAGGGTTAACAGGTGTATTTTCTTGTGGTTTTGTGGGTGGAGGTGGTGGTGGTGACTTGGTACGACGAGGGTGGCGCCTATCAGTCATCATAAGCGGGGTGACATCCTTCCCATCGAGCGCAGGCGGGCAGCCTGTGTAACGTTTCTGTTTTATATTGCCTCCAAATCCACTCTTGTTGGTACTGTCTGACTTGTCTTTATGAATCAGCTTTTTGTGCATTATTAGAACCTCTGGGTACATGGTTTTATATGCACAAAATGAACAGGCAATTGGAATCAATGCATTTCTGGGTTCTGCACTGGCAGGAATGGAGAGAGACACTTTTAAGGACAGATTTAATGGGGCCTCAGAGTTCTCTTCCTTTATCTCATCCCTTTCCTTCTTCAGGTTAACAGGTACAGGGCACTTTATGAGCACATCATCAGTCGGGGAGTAAGCAGACTTAGCAATTAATTTCTCACTGTCAGCATTACCTTGGACGACTGGTTTGCCAAGCTTACCATCTACATTATCAAATCTGTCCTCTGGTGTTCCATTGGTATACAATTTGGCTTTAGGAATCCAGAGTTTGGCTCTGCTTGCAGTAGGATTTTCCATGTTATTTTCATGTTTTCTATCATTAGGGGAGGGCACTAAAGGCACAGATCGACTGGAGATATCCACACAAGGTTTGTCCTTGTGACGTCGATCCAGGTGATACTTCAGTGAAGTCTTCTGGGCAGCAGCATAGTCGCAGTAAGCACACTTGAATGGTTTCTCACCTGAAAGAAACCGTTACGAATGAATTAAAACATATAAGTAAGGGTTATAGATCTACTGTACTGTGAAACAATATATACAGTTTCATGTACAGTAATCATTCAAAACAAATATGTGGAATATACCTGTGTGAGTCCTCAAATGAACTGTGAGGTAATAGCTTGATCTGAATGATTTGCCACAGTAGCTGCATTCTTTTGATCTGACTTTTGATCGATCAAAACCATCTTCACCTTTGAAAACAGATACAGATACATAAATACATAGAAGATAGAAAGAAATAAAACAGACAAAACTCACAAAAGACAAGTGCCATTATTCCTCTCATCAGCAGAGGGAGCACTTGGGGTTCTTTGTGAAATTCCTACATCACAACTGAGAAAGTATGTGTATGTACAGATACCCACTTACCTGATCCCAAGTTTTCCTCAAAGCCCTCCTCACAGCCCTCCTCTGCATGCTCCAGAGAGCCTGTTCTTGACAGTTTTCCATCAGCACTAGAAGTTGGACTTTCCTCACCACCTCTCTCACGCTTGTGGACCCTGGAGTGGAGAACTAACTGGTGGTATGTCCTGAAGGTTCTCTGACATTCCTCACAGCTGGTTGGCCTCTCTTTGTACTTATCTTTTTGAATTAGAGACCTTCGCTGTGGGTTTGGACTTTCTGCAGCAGACTGCTGCTGAGACCGGAGCTCTCTGCCAAGGCCCTCTTTCACAGTTCTGTCACCCTCAGACCAAATATTAATTTCCTCCTTGACAGAGCCACAGTCTTCATTGTCTGTGTTGACATCCTGGCTGAGATCTTTAGTATTGTTTGGCCCAACAGCTACCTTGCCCTTTGTAGCAAGTTGCCAGGCCTGATATGTGGTAAAGGGATCTAGCTGTGGAATCCATTTTGATGATCTCACATCTTGCAGACTATTTCCAGGAGAGCAAGGCAAAAGGTTAAGACCATGAAGAAATGCATCCTGTTTAGATAGGGATTCAGTAGTGCCACCCAACTTCTCCTTGTCTTTGTCAGGCTCCACCTCTCGATTATGAACTTTACTATGTTCAACCAAACTGTCATGGTCTGGAAAGAAAAACCCACAAACCATGCACATGTTGTAAACAGTGACCACAGGCTCTGAAGCAGGTTCCTGGATGATGCCATTGACTGTGACTGGGGTATCCTGGTCCTGCTGGGCCTTGCTCTTTGCTCCTGGTTTTACGTGCATCTTCATGTGGTTCTTGAGGAACCACGGTTCTCTAAAGCGCCGTCCGCAAACGTTGCAACAGTAAGTAAAGTAGTCCTTGTGCTTCCTCATGTGGGCCTCCAACTCACTGGCATCTTGTGATATCTGTCCACACACAATACAGCTATGAACCTCCTCTTTTTCAGTGGGGAGGCTGCTCGGTTTGGATCGGGGCCTCTCTCCTGGGATCCTGAACTCTGCTTCAACCCGCAGCACAGTCGGTTCAAAGAACGTGGCGGGGTGCTGTGTTAACACGTGGGGGCCTAGCTCATCCTGATGAGTGAAAGTGTGATCGCAGAACATACAAGACAGTGGTACACTTCCTCCAGATTGCGAAACAGCCTTTTCTGAGTAGGCGGTGTGTGGTGTCATGCTAGAGCCGGGCCCTGGGATGCTTGCATTGTTACTAATAAGAATATCTTGGGCAAGTCCATCTGGGCTGTCCACAAACGGCAGCAACGAGTGAGTCGGCATTTTCCTCTGATGTTGCTGTCCAGATTATTAGGAACCTGGAATGAACGTGGAGAGTGTTTTAGGCTTTGATCAATATCAAAACAAGATCAAGCAGCTAATACACCTGACAAAAGATAAAATCAGTTTAAAATACACCACAGAGAAAATTGTGTTCTCTTTATAGCGAAACAGGAAATGTATCTTTTTAAGCAATCAACTACACAGACAACTCATTTCCTCTGTGCGGCCCACTGACAAAACCTTAAACAGTGCTTTTTTTCTGCTCAGGTATTTTTTATTTTTTTTGTATTTCTTGGTATGTATAGCGTAGTATACAGTATGTATAACCTACATTTGAAATGACTCAAGTACAGATTCTGGTGTGCTGAAATCAGACTTAATACGATCGGTATTAATACACAGTGTAGGCTCAAACTGTCAAAAGACAAGAAAATAATTTAATAATCCAAATGAAAGCAGGGTAATGTGCAGAGTTACAGCAGCAAAGGGGGTAGTGCATAAATGTTGGGACATTCTACAGATTTGATAGCGTCTTTTGTAAACTACTTTGCTTTGGACAATAAGTAACTGACATTTGCCACTACAGACTGCAGTTAGAAGCAATATTCAAATACCAACATGTAGCCTTTAATAGCATGTTTTTTGTGACTGTTTATATCCTAATCATATCTATAAATTAGTCTTGAAATGCCATCTATCGGCTATTTTTTTTTTTTTTTTTTTTTTAAAAACCAACATTCACACACCTTAAAAATCGAAAATGCTTCATCTAAGTAGTTAGACTATCCAATAATCCTTGTTGGCTTACAGATTGCACATTTATACACTACGCCCCCGGTATGTAATCTCTTGTTTGACTAGCACTGAGGCAACCTCCCTGTGGTTTTGTCATAGCAATACTTTCACCGCGTATCATGAACTCATATAATGTTTAAATCATGCTTATAGTTTGAATGGCTCCAGAGTGGAGTGACTGGATCTGCAAGTTTAAAGGCCTCAGGCTTATGCAAATGGAAAAGAAGAGAGTGACAAAAACATACGACTATTCATTGTAACATCACAGTATCAATGCTTTTTTTAAAAATTAGAGCTACAATCATTTGACAACTATTAAATTAATCATGAGACACTTTCATAATCGATTAACTGGTTTGTGTACCTTAAGCAAATAAAGTTGAGATATTCAAATTCCAGCTTCTTAAATTTCACTATTTTCTGGTTTCTTTCCTCCTCTCTGAAAGTACACTGAGTATTTTTTGGCTGCGGACAAAAGAAGCCATTGGATTACATCATCTTGGGCTTTTGGAAATATAAATCAACATCTTGAGTGTTGGACACTGGACAAAACTGACATTGCGATAGGTTATTTATAGGGGAGTGCGTCTCCATTTTTTTTTTTTTTTAAAAAAGGCGTTTTGGAGCCTTTCTCATTTGGTGTAGCACTCACAAAGGCATCCAAATATGGGGGTTTTTGGTTTTGGTTGACATTCAGCTCTGCTTTGACACTCCTCATACAGAGCTTTGTGGTTTTGATTTAAGTGGTCAGCCTACCTGTGTGTCTACAAGCTCAGTCTCTTGTAAAGTTAAGAGAAAAACAAACCCCTAAATTGGAACAACTGTTCTATCAGACAGACTTCTCTTCTAGATTACATCCAGGAAATGTCAACCACGAGTTTTTCTTTGTTTCAAACAGTAAAAACTGTTGTGGCACGATGCGTTTGAACTAATTATTGCGCACATTTCAATGTCAATACTGAGACGATATATTGTAATGCCATAATTTTATAGAGCAAATAACTAATCAATATTTCAACAATACAACAAACAAATAAATCAGCAAAAAAAAGTAAGTGTAGTGTTGTTTAAGTGTAGCCTAAAACTTTAATGTACATTAAAAGATCAATATATAATATATTTAATATACACTGGCTACAGAAAGGATGATGACCAAAAAAAATGTGCCGCCACAACCTGAGGCCACATGACTAATTTGTTTGACCATTTAAATCAGCACTACAAAGCTCTGTATGATGAGTGCAAAGCTAGATATGGAGACAAAGGCTATTTCAGTTAGATGCCTTAGTCACTGTTACACCATATGAGAAAGGTTCAAAATTTCTAAAAGTTTTCTAGGTAAAAACTAATTTTAAAGTTTTTTTTTTCTTTCTGTGCAGATGCACTTCAATACAATGCCTCCTTATTTATTCTAGAATGAGTAATTCTTACCAAATAGAGTTGTGTGGGTGTTCTTTTTTACAATGCAATGTATATCGCAGAAAAATAAAATACTGCAATGTATTTTTTTCCATATTGTGAGGGCGTACAAACAACTTTAATCAAGGTGATTCTGGAAAATGAAGAACATAATCCTATTTTAAATACATCTTAAAATAAGAATTAAGTCAACAATGTATAAGTGTTAAAACTGGACCAATGGAGATAATGAGAGAGGAAGTCCTAGTTCTAGTTTCCAGGAAATGAAACCTATTCTTCTCAACAATTACCTATATATGTATACTTGTACCATTAGCCAGCTTGTTATTCAAGGGAACACAGCTATTCTGGATGCCTTTATCAGTGTTACACCATTTGAGAAAGCGTCCCAACTCAAAAAAAAGTTTTGGAAAGTAAAAAAAATCACTTCTAAGTTTTTTGTTCATCACGTTCTTTTCTCTTTTTTCTGTGCAGATGCACTCCAATTATTCTAATATGATTCTTTCCAAACAGAGTTGTTAACGTCATCTAGTGAAAATTTCTGTATTATTAAATTTAATGTATATCACAGGAAGATTAATTTTAAAAGAATAAAGCGTAAAACACGACTTTTAATGATATTTGACAATGAACATAACCTACTTTAAATGCATCCTAAAACATTAATCTACCTCATGTCATCAATATATAGTGTGATAATGGAGCTGATGAGACGATGAGGTCTGTTCTCTTCAATTATATGCAATATATTTGCATTTGTAACATAACTACTGGCTCTCTACTTCACTATTTATGATTATGTATGATTATTTACCCTGGTAGCAGTAAATCCAGATGACCACAGGCAGCTCTCCACCTTGTTATTTAAGAAATCACTTTGGATGCCTGTGCCAAACTCAAAAAAGTTTTCAAAAGTAAAAACTCATTTAGAAGTTGTTAAGGTGAAACTGTTGTGTTGCAAAAGTCACTCTGAAAATTCCAGTAATTTTTTTTATCACATGTATAGCACAGGAAAATGAATAAGTATGTATAAGTAAAAAACTGGGGGGGTGGCCTTCAAACAACTTATATTAACATTTGGCAATAAACATAACCTATTTAAATGCATCTAAAACATGAATCAATCACATGTCATCTGTATGTAGCGTGACAACTGGACAATGGAGCTGAGGAGCAGATGAGGCTTGCTCTCTTCAACAAACTACAAAATATTTGTTTGTGCCATAACCTATTGACTCTCCATTTTACTATTCAGTGTTAGCTATGATTAGTTTCACAGATAGCATTTAATCCAGGTAAGCACAGGCAGCTCTTTATGCCATTGATGGCATTAGCCACCTTGGTGTTCAAGGGAGTACAGCTATTTTGGATGCCTTCGCCAAACTCCAAAAAGTTTTCAAAAGTAAAAACGAATTTTGAAATTTTTGTGTTCAATATTTTTTTCTTTTTTCTGACTAGATGCATCCCAATTATTCGAACATGATTCTTTCCAAGTAGAACTGTTAAAGTCATTTAGTGAAAATTCCTGTATTTTTAAAGCACATGTATATCACAGGAAGATACTTTTTTTAAAGGTTGTTTTTGTGCCATACAAACAACGTCAATTAACATTTGACGATGAGCATAAACCTATTTTAAATGCATCCTAAATCATGATTCTACCACGTTATGTTTGTAGTGTGACAACTGGACAATGGAGCTGATGAGCAGATGAGGCCTGTTCTTCTCAATGATTCACTGTATATTTGCATCTGTAACATAACTACTGGCTCTCTATTTCACTTTATATCATTCTGTGTGATTATTTAACCTGGTAGCAGTGAATCCAGGTGAGCACAGGCAGCTGTTCATACCGTTAATGACCTTAAAGTCCACGCATGCTTTGTGAGGCAGCGTTAACGTTAGCCACCTTGTTATTCAAGCTCTCCATTAACGTGAGGGGATGCTCTGAATAACCACCTAACTCCTAATTATCCAACACGATGGCTATTACATCTCTATATGTGCATCATAAGCCGAACACGAGGAATTCCCTTCTCGTTTTCAAGTCGATCAGATCAATATCACTCACGTGAACGCTGTTTTTACGTTAAAAACAACACAAAACCGGAGTCAAATCAATTGCAAACTCGACGATAACGTTATTTCTCACGACCACGAATGGCTAAATACCTTTACGCCGCAGCTTTGTATTGTTTAACGGCAGTTCTGTTTAAAAGTAAAGTAGCACAACA
The DNA here is from genome assembly GCF_022539595.1 of Amphiprion ocellaris. Taxonomy (NCBI): domain Eukaryota; kingdom Metazoa; phylum Chordata; class Actinopteri; family Pomacentridae; genus Amphiprion; species Amphiprion ocellaris. Next base: position 18,743,325 of record NC_072773.1, read on the forward strand.
ATACGCTAACGTCTCCGAGTGAGTGTCGGCCCCGGACTGCTCCGAGCGAAGTCACTTTTAACGACATTAATGTTAGCAAACTGCCCCTCTGTTGTCTCGACCAAACTGTAGAAACTCACCAAACAATACCTACCAAGTCAAGAGTTTCCGTCCTGATAGTGTCAGGACTGAGCTGGCTGAGCTCGGTGTGTGTGTGAGCTGCTTCTCGGCTCCACACTAACGCGTCTGCGGCGTACAGCGGCTCACCTTATTCAATTGTTTGAATCATATTTGTTCAACTTCAGTCTCACTGTGCAGCTGTTGAGTCCTCAGGCGCGCTCCCACCACCACGACTCTCCCGAGGGGAAGATGGTGCGCGTTCACGACGCCCCCCCAAAAAACCCGAAGGGCGGTCACGTGGTCACACATCCTCAACTAATCAACAGCAGTGAAACGTAAAGTGGATTATTGTCAGTGATCGATAGGCTTTTGAGTCTCCCAAAGAGCTGTCTGCGTACTTAGATCAGACAGGCCTGGCAGCTTCATCACTATCATGCGGGATCGATTTGTATTTTTTTAAAAAAACACCAGGTTACAGTTCTATTTATATACAGTGGATCAGTGTGTTAAGTTTTTTTCTCTGCTGTGTTTACTTCACTGGCCGGTTTATAAAGCTGACACAGAGAGTGAGACTACAGGGGCAGCAGAACAAAACCGCTGGATGAGCAATGTGCTGCATTGAACTCACCTAAAAAAAAGTGTTGCCCTTCTACTTCCACGTTCTCACGTCATGCATCAGCTACCATGTGGAGATGGGGGAGGGGAGCCTCAAACTTTTCACAGTTACATGAGGTTTTTTGCAGAAGCAGGTTGTTGAGTCATGAGAAATTTCAGGTTCTTCCTATTTCACCACGCCAACCATGGCAAAAAATAGCCAATTCAACGTGCAGCCATCTAAATATACACATTATCATAGTGCGTATATGGAGGTGTCTGTAAATGTTTGATGTTAAAGAAACATGGGATTCTTCTTAAAGCCTATCATTAAAGGAAATATAATCAAATCTGTGAAATCACATTAAAATAAAAATGATTAAATTTATGTCACTATTGGGTAGTATAATAGCCTATAAGATGAGCGTTTGAGATAATTCACCTACAGTTGCAGCCACAGGATTGCGAAACAGCCCCTCCTCCACCCTCCAAACCATCCAAAGAGACACTGATGGTAACTTAAAGCTATGCATTATACAATCAATGAAGATATTCATTCTCTCCCCAGAGTACATTCACTGTGAGACACACACTCCCTCCCCCAATGTCTGCAAGAAGAAAAAAAAAACTTTATCAGTAACCACTCCCAGTTAAGGAGCAGTGAACAAAGACTGGGAGATTCCATTTGCCAAATCTCACATCAGGACAGGGTTGTGGCCTTAAATGCTCTACTGTTTCACCTATATATTAAAAGTTGCTTTCTATTCTTTGCTGTTACCAAACAGGTTGGACCAATCGTGAAAACGCAAGCAGATCTGCTGGTTCAGCAAGCAGGCTTATAACTATTGTGATTATTTAACACAGGACAAGATACCAGTGTCATATGAACTGATTAGACATAGATGGTTTCATATTCCCAAAGCAATTTAATCATTTTATATAATGAAATCTTGTCATCAGCTCTTGGGCCAGAGTTTAAAACAGAAAACATCATTATCCAATAACTACGTGTTGCCCTAAGTTCATGTTTTTCTCCCCCCTGCAGCACTCATGATTCAGTTATGAGTATTTTTTGCTTCACCCCGAGATCCTGTTACACAAACAAGTCTAGTATGTTAATCAAAGGCACCACATGTGACACATTGAGGCCTCCCGCTCATTTCCTATTGTTCTGTGACCACAAAGGCCCTGTGAAAGGCTATCAGTCTGGAGCAGTAGTATGATCCCTCAGGATGATGAAATTGCCAAGAGATGCTGTAGGCAATCATAGAAAAAAAAAACGCTTTTATCTGGAGGTGATGGTCGTTTGTGCTTAACCTTACAAATGCATCTCTAGCTGCATGGAAATATTATTGTTGATTTATTGCGGCTATTTAATTAGCATTCATCCTCTGTGGTGGTAATGACAGCAACAAGTGGGCAAACATTGTTTACTTTCAGCTGATTTAATTAACTTTGTGCTATTGTTTGACTTTATGCAAATGTAGTTTCTCTCCTAAAATCCAGCAAAGTCGTCGTCTCAGATTGTTTCTTTACAAAAATACTTTGTTGCACTGGGCATTGTGCTGAAAGCAGTTAATTCCAATTCAAGATAAAGCAGTATCTTTGAAGAACTGACTGCTTGAATGAATTATTCTGTGTTGAGTAGACAGACAGCCTGATAGGAACTGCATCAACGAATGAGGAAAGGCTGTGGTGGCTTGTTTTTGTCTTGACGTGTCAGGAGCAGCTGACTGCATTGTTCACCTCCAGATTCACAGCCTGGTTTCTTTCATAATCCTGGTGTCGCTTCTGAAAGACACTGATAATATATAATCTCCTTTCTCACCCCGAGCCCAGCAATGTTTATCCAGCGCTACCCGCCGTTGTGTTGTTGATCAGCACACACATTTTATCGTCACTGAAAGCATCCCGTAATGCAAACAATCTAAGTTGGTGTTAGAAATATTTCCCCTCTTTCCTGGGGCAAAATTAGGTAAAGGAGTCTCTTTGTTCCACAGCCAGTGTCCTGCTGTCTGTATGACCTCTTTTGACACTCAGACTTTTCTTTGTGTCACTGTGACCTCTCAATGATACATGGAAAGTCACACATAGAAAACAGGAGATACAAAGGAGACAAAGTAAGCAGAAACTCATTTGTTGCTCATTAACTGGCAAATACAAAATGATATCGAGGCAACAGACACATAAATAAAAGAGCAAACAATCCAACTGTTAAGATATAATATTCCTGGTGCTAAATAATTTTTTTAAAAATTTGCCAGATCTTGGATCAATCCTGTAATATTATTTGTCTGATCTGTTTTTCTCATCATAAAAACTGGGATAAACAAATGAATAAGGATGACTGTCACCTTTATCTCCTGTCAGACATAAAGTACGGGTCCAGAGATATAAATACCTTTTCTTTGAAATTGTTTTTTTATGACTGCCACACCTAAATTTAGACAGATTAAGTCTGAACACAATCTATACTTACTATGCTGAATGCAGCCTACAGTTTAGGCCTCAGGTCCAGTCCTGAAGTCCTGAAGATCTTTAACTGAGTCTGAGATTCATTTGAAATTCAAGAGTCTTTGAGTTTTTTTTTTTAAACATAGGTTTGTCTGATATTTTCCAGAGTCACTCATTTTCTGCAGCAAGTTAAACACGATACACATACAATATTACTTTTTATTGGCAATGCTCTTAGAATTATCCCTCAACTGTTCAGTTTTTCACAATAAGGAAAAAAGTCATATCTTGAATATTGTGACAGATGTGTTTGTGATATGATTGGCCAAAATGTCCATTAGAGGGAGTGGTCATTTTGTCATTTCTTTTCAAGTGGAAAAAATATTTTAGAAATATATTTATACTTAATAAGCATGTTCAATTTCATCTGGAGGATATAATTTGCAGGACAGAGCTTCTCGGTAGCACCATAATGCTTCATTTATAATGTTATGTTGTGACACATTTTACCTTGATCAAAAAAAGCGCTGCTCCTGTGATTTGGATGCACTTGGCCATATTGCAGTTTCAATAACATTTTGATTAGTTGTTCAGCCATAATTGTTTTGTTTTTCTATTCACTTGTGTCCACGTTTGACAAAAATGAAAACAGAAACATTTAAGCTCAACATATGACCAAAATATTTAAATTTACTATGGTTGTTGTTAAGCTTTAAGATTTTATTTTTTAATTCATAGTTGACCTCATTATAGGTGCAGTTTAGTCATATCACTGATTAGAACACAATTTCAATTTTTTTGAATAGCATCAAAACAGCTGTAGTCATTTAAAAGATTTTATCAAACTACACACAGCTTTTGTCCCTCCAGCAGGATGCAACATTCCCCCGAAGAGTGTAAAAAAGACCCCTAAAAATCACTAGTGAGCATCTGCATTAGAATGACTCCACAGCAAACAAACACAGCGGCGGTGCCTGCAGGCTCTGCAGTTTCAGCCTTGGTTACAATGAATGAGACCGTCTCTTAAGGTGTAGGTCACCAATATTAGTGGGTTATCAGATCAGAATCTGTGATTTCTATCTTCTCCTCGGATGCTGGAATTATTTCATCCTCATGTTTCCCCACAGAACGGACCTGTTACTAGCGAGCACTGCCGTGATGCACATTAGTGCTGACAGCAGGCCTCCTGTCAGGCCTCCCTGCCCACTGTTCCCTTGTTTCACCCCCTCTGAGCTGAGGGCTTCCACACAGTCACATGCATTGTCCTAGGATGAACTGCAGCAACACGGTGGCAGAGCAGATCTGGTGCAGTGTGTACAGTCTTTGCATTGTTACATCCATACTTATAACTATTTCTTTAAGTAGTCTTTCTATAAATCTCTTGCAAACGGGCCGTCCTCCTGAAATGTGATTACCTCTGTAACTGCACAGGAAAGCCCTCCCCTTTAAAAAGCTCTCAATCTGACACACTGCATGTAGGGACATGTAGCTGTTACTGTCATCAGCACAGTTTTTTGCCAAGACGCCTAAATGCATAAAAGGATGAGTGCATTAAACAAACACTGGGAAACTGGTGGCGAGTTTCGGTTTGGCCTCTGTAATGTTTTTTTTTTATTTTAAAATCATTTGTGTAAGTGCATTTTGTTCATACAATATCCCAATTAATTTTTTTAGTAGAGGACAGACATGTCAAAAGTTTTGCTTTCTCTTCTTCTGTCTCATTAAAACTCAGTCAGAACTTCTATCTGCTCCTTTCATCAGCACTATACTTTGTTTGGTAATGAAACAAGGTCTTCACACATAAGCGTTACTGTTGGCAAAAACGTCACACTGCATCTTAATTGAAACCATCCTCAGGGGAAAGGAGAGACAATGGAACACATGTCTTTAACTGCGCAAGCACTTCCTCACTTTTTCTCCTTCAGTGCCATGGCAATTACTTTGATGCACAATTTAAAATCATCACACCTATTATAGACAGTAATACAAGAAGAGTGTGTCTCATTGATAACAAAGGAGCAGTGTGAGTTATGCCTTGAGGGGCTGCGACTCATCACTTAATGGTGGGTGAATGGTAGGTCTAAGACATTTCTATCTAAAACACATCCTTCCAAAGACTGCACACTATGCTATCAATCACGGAAATTACATCATAAACGTAGGAGAAGATTTGAGGTCTTCCTTTACCCGAAATATCCAATTCCTCAGATCTTGTTTTACATCTTTTATCTCTAAGGTGTGTCTCACAGACTCTAAAAATGTGAATAAATATTCAGTAGTGATCCTCGTCTGTCTGTCTGTCTATCAGAGCTACAAATGATGGCCTGCACTGGGGTCCGGTTTCTTCTGACATCTGCTAGAAAACTGTCACTTGTCTGTCAGCAACACAGATACACACTATGGATGAGTAAAGCTCAACAATGTGTGCCTCCCACTACACCCAACATTACAAAGCGTGACTCATGTACCACGCCTTACTAGCTCACTACTTTTGTGCATTAACTTGCGTGCATGAAAATGATTGGGATGTCAGTGGTAAAACAATGTCATGTTTAATATGTTGCCAAGCTTGCTGAGTTTTTTTTTTTTTTTTTTGCAGCACCCTGTTATTGTTGATAAAGTTTCTCAGTACTATTCAGGGTTTTTCTTGCATAGAGGATTTTTTTTAGTGCCCCTCATAATGTTGTTAACTGATGTTTCATTTACTCATAGCACAATATATGTTTGTACTTATCAAATGGTCACAAATAACAGAAAAATGCAACACAAACACATTGTCTTTACTGGGTCATTCCTCCAGACCCCTCCCATTAAAGTTCCCATTGATGAAGAAACAGAACAGTTGGTAAACATATTTATTGTCATCAGGATATGCCAAAGTTACACATCTTCGTATACATAGAGGCAAACAAAAGCATCATATTAATTGCACATATGCCAAACACAAATGACTAACACCGTAAGACGTCGGTTAAACGACATGAGACAAAGTGCTGAACTCAAATTAAAAGCTACTGTGATTTATGACAACTGCAAAACGCACCACAAGGACACATTTGCGCAGTGCCACCATTTTGCCACCTCAGATGCTTTTGTGAGTATTTACAATCAGTTCCCCACAGAACAGTAAAGATTGTGATTTCCCGTTCAGTCCAGTACATAACTGTTATGTCTGTGCTTTAGTCTACATATATCTGACACAGAGTTAGATCTGTAAGTCCAATCTGCTATAGGGTTCCTTATATCAGCTCTGTTAAGAGTTGTATGTTTATATTTAGGTCCCCTTTTCAGTATCATTTCATATTAACCTGTGCATTGCCACAACTGCATGAATTTCCTTGTATGAACTGTAAAAATAGAACCTATATGCAACTGTGTTTTTAAGTTTTCCAGACAACTTAATTGCCTAAAGCACAGCATGCACTATACAGTATACTGCATAAGCGTAGCATGTTAGATTGCAAAACAGAGAGAAGTCACATTAAATGCTTGTAGAAAATGTTTCACACAAACATCGTTGTACTTACCAAGACATTTATATGACCAAAAATATATATATCTCAACAACCTCACCATCACATGTGACCATTTAGCATCTCCACTAGTTCAAATACCTACTTGCTCCTCCTTCTCACAGCTGTTCACTTTCTTTTGTCCTTCCAATAACTCTTCCTTTCATATTTTAATTTCTAAACAGTAACAAAAACAAAACAAAACAAAAATGCAGTTAAAGTAATTCAGTGGGGTTGAAGGGGTGATGAGAGAGAGATAAAGATTGAGTGGAAGTGAGGGAGTCTGTACAGGGAAAGGTTGGTTGTGGTTTCATTTGGCTTTCTCAGCTGCTGGAGCAACAGTCACTGGCTCTGTCTGGACACCAGCGTCTGTGGAATGACGTTTCTGACCCTGCAGTGTAAAGGGAAAAACTGGTAAATGATTGTCTTTAGATATTTTTTTTGGTATTTTATCTGAGTCTTCTACAATTTTAATTACTTTCCTAGTTGTGGTGAACAACATCTAAGTTGGGGAAAGTACTGCTTCAGTTTTTTCACTTGTATCATTTTCTTAAACTGCTTGGAATGTGGCTTCTGATAGGTGACATTGAGGACAAAGAGAAGTTTGATAGATGCACCGTAAATGTGCTAATACCAAACTATGCATTCAAATTTGAGACATGTAGTGTTAACTTTTGATGTGCTTGGTTTTATAGGACCTTTAGAAACTTAACAAGTAGCTGCTGCCATCTAGTGGAGGTAGCACAAACAATAGTGCAATACATCAGGCCATTTAAAAGACTTTTTAATGGGTGTAACTTAATTAGAAGTATGTTGTACGTTTTCTAAAAGTGTCACATTCCTGTCTCAAAGTTGCAGTCAACAATGCGTGGAGAAACCTTACCAGATTTTTGAAGAACAGCTGGATGGAGTTCCTCTTCTCCAGTCTTTTGGGCACATTGGCTGCATCATCTCCAGCTTGAGAGGCCACTGAAGCTGGTTTGTTATCTACAACAGCCTCTGATGACTTGGCTGCTGCTTTGGGTTCCTCCTTGGTTTTGACCGCCTGAGTCGCCTCTGCTGCTGCAGGTGGAGTCGGGGTCGCCTTCTTAGACTCAGCAGCCTAAAAATGTGAAAAAATTCAATTATTTCAGTCCGAGATCTTCTATTGTCTGGTGCACACACCAACAATTTAGGTATTTCACCCATTAAGTGCAGATTGACTTTGCAGCAACTGAAGTGACATTAAAATGTACATCTGCTGTTAGGATACGGTTTGTCTTAGTGCAACATTATGAGGGATGATCTCATACACTCTGATGTGTTGTTACACTTTTCAGATATAACAGCAAATGGAGAGAAACTGTTCTGCCAAAGAAACGGAGATTAGAGCATGTTAACCCCAGATGTAATTGATGAAATTACTCTGGTTAATAGTGCATCTATTCACGAGTTCATTTTGGTGTATTTACCAGTCCAGTAGTTTTCCTCAGGAGCCGAACTCCACTTGTGGAGGCTGCCTGGACTTTTGTGGTCATGTGATCTAACAGTACCTCAAATTCACATTAATCTGTTACTCGCTGTTAAATAACTTCATCACAATTCATAGCCACAGATTTTCAGAGGCTGTACGAGCTTATAAAAGCTGAAGCAAATAGATCCTTACTTTGGGCTTGAAGAGGGAAAAGAAAGGTGATTTTGAAGCTTTTTTCTTTTCTTCCTGAACAGGTGGCGGCGGTTCGGGCTTTGCAGCTGCCTCCAAAGTGCCAGATTTTGAGGGATCCACCTTCTTTTATCAAAACAGCAAAAGGAGAAAACAAATTCCATGAGATATTCACAAACCAAAAGCATGGTCATCAGTGAAGCTAACAGATTGAGAGCAGGACCTGCCACCTGTGACATGGAAGAGGAGGTAAATGGGGGGGGGGGAAATATCCAGGATCAGGGTCAAAAGGAGAATCAGTTTAGGGTAAGAACTGGTCCCTGTAAGAAGAAAGAAACCCACACCATCATGCACAAAATCAAGAATATCATTATTATTATCCTCCTTTAAAGAAATAGAGACATTTTGGGAAATAATCCCATGATATTCGCTGTGTTGTAGAAAATCAGATAAGAAGATTGATGTCACTTTTCTATCTGTCCATCATGACGCTACAGCTTAGAGACAATTAGCTTAGCTTAGCATAATGACTGGTAGTAGATGAAACTAGCCAACCTAGCTTTTGCTATAAGCCATTTGTGTAAAGCCAAAATCAAAGTGTAAAAACTAAAACTTGTGGAAGATATAATTTGAAAATAGTAAGTTTTAGAAGTGCTGGTAGGGGTCCCTCTTGGAAAGAGCAAGGCTAGCTGTTTCCCCCTACTTTAGCCATCTTCTGCCTGTGGCCTCACACTTCATTAACAGATATGACAGTGGTATCAATCTTCTGATCTTATTCTTAGAAAACAACTAAAAAAAGCATATTCCCAAAATGCAGAGCTCCACTAATTTACCTCAGCTTCTACCTCTGGCTGTGGCAAACCATCCACCATCTGCAGGAATGGAAAAGTTATTTTTTTTGCTGTTAGTTCAGATGCTGTATAATATGCAATAAATCTTACACTTATTTTTGGCATGGTTCAAATTGTCCAATATACTCCAGAAGAATGCAATTCGCTAAAACTGCTTTAACAAATTCACAAATCAAAAAATTCAAATTTGGCTAATTTTATGTGTGTCAGCTGAAATGAATGAAATATTATGTGGTACAACATAACATTTGGCACATCTGTAGAAACATAGTTTCAGAGGTGCCTGTAGAATGCCAAAAAATGAAGAATTCTTATTTCTGAGGACTTCTTGCTCATTTACCTGCACTTCTAAAACTGGCTGTGCCACCTCGGCTTCCGGCTCCTGAGGCTCAACCTTATTTTCAATCTGAGCAAACGCAAATGAATTAGAACATGTAATAAAAAACTGTTTTGTAAATGCTGGTGAGTTGAGAATCGGAAGACTGTTCCACTCCTTTAAAAAAAAGGAACAAAACCCCAACATTGAGAACTTTCTTTTCATTTACCTGCACTTTTACTGCAGGCTCTGGCACCTCCACTGGTTTCCCCTGCAGAGCAAAACTGCTTTTTATTCTGAACCGATTGCAAATTAAGAAGAACATGAAAGAACTGTAACTAAATATACAGCATGTCTGTTACATAACACAGGCAATATGGTTGGTGATCACTGAAGCAATAATTTGACTCTGACAAGGTCTCATGTGATGTTTGAAACCCTGTGCAGGTATGGTAGATTCACACTCACACCTGAATGCATTGATTTAACATTCCCTGAGTGAAACTGAGAAGATCAAGCAGACTCTCTGGTTTACCTGTGCTTTTACAACTGGCTGTGGAACCTCCTTGATTGTCTGCATGAAGGGATTGGATTCGTGAAGGGATTCTAACTTTTAGTTAAAACCAAAAAGCATGAAATGTGTTCCAAACCTCTAAAACACAACTGTAATTATGAAAGGCTTAATATGTTAGCATGGCAATAGATGCTGACAATTATGAACTGGTTAAGGAATAGCTCAAATGCATTAGATGAATCAGAGGAAAAGATCACTACACTGTCACGTCTGTGTGTAAGAATGAAACTAAACCCAGGCAGCAATTAGTGCAGCATTAAAGTTCACTATTACAACCGTCAGCATCTGTGAGGCTCCAAACATGGTCCACACAAGTATGTAGACACAAATTGTAACACTAACAGCATTGCCACGACTACAGTGTGTGAACTGCTGTGCAAGGAAGAAAGGAACAAACAAAATACAGCAGATGTGATGTGTAGCCCTTGGATCACTCTTGGGGGACATACAGAGTTTGCTGTCTGAATGTAGATTTCATAAAGTTCAGTTACACCTTTTTGCCGTAAAGACCCATACCTGCAGACCTGCTGTAATGTCCCTCAAAAAAGTAATCGATTCAACCTTTAATGTCATCTCTGTTTATCAAAGCTATTGTTTTTTTCTGTGAAAATAATCCATTTCTGCCTTAAAATGACTTAAATCTAATTCTGCACCATTCCTTTCTCTAGAATCTGCAAATCTATGAAGTCCCCACATCTCTCTCCACCTACCTTTCTGCTGGTTGCTGCAGCTTGAGCACACCAGCTCACCTATGACTCTGCTCAAACACTGTGAAACTACTCTATGCTACACATGGACAAGTTGCAGTATTGGAGTAGTTCAGCCATATGTGTTTGAACCAGAAATCGATTCTAAAAAAGAATAATGATACAGAAAGTCCCACCCTGCAAGCTGACACGATTGGTTCCTTAAATGTTATGTATGAAACCCTGGAGGTCTGAAGACTGTTGTCCAGACACTGTAGTTTCAAGACAGAAATGCTCAGTCATGGCTGCTTATTTAGCTCAAAATCTATTCCTACCATATAAACACAACATAGGACATGTTACCAGGTTAAAAAAGAAAACTTCATTTTCACCAGAGGGGTCCTTTAAGATTTTCTGGCTAACACATGAAATTGATCTTGCATAACCCAAATCATCTGTGTTCACATACTTGGACCATGTTTGGGGCCTGAAGCTCAGTAATTAAAACACTTTATCGTGATTGTTTGACTCATTTAAAAGTTGAAATGAAAAAAATGACAAATTGTGATAATGTGCTGTAACTTTTCTTGGTGATGAGCCACCGGGTGCACTTTTGGCAAGCCCACATGACATGATGAATTAGCAGGCAGTTGAAAGGAACAAGATGTAATGTGTTTATCAGGGAGCTGTGGAGGTGCTCGTATTTGTGAATTTGTGAGACCCATTAACTGCCTTCACTCTTAATGTTAAATCTAAGCTAACTGCCTTTTGTTTTGACTTCATACGTTGTGCACAGACTTGAGAGTGACGTCAATCCTCTCATCTAATTCTTAGCAAGTAAGCCAATAACCATGTTTCACAAAATGTCATTTGCAATTTTGATTACACTATTCACTAAATACTTTATCACTCACTAAAAAAATCCAACTAATTATGGACTGTAGTAGAAAAACTAATGCTGATTTGAGATGTTTTTCCAGTGAAAAATATTTACCAGTCACATTATTTTTGTATGTTTAACTAAAGAGTCCTATTTTTAAAGAACAGAACTGCTGCTCCTATAAGGAAAATCACAGGTTTCTGCCACCTCCAGACAAATCAGCTCTTGGTCAGTTAGTAAGAGGATGAGCCTTGGTCAGTTTGAGAGTATGATAATCTACTGTACCACTGCTGCAGTCTTGGCTCCACTTGCTGAAGCACCCTTGCCTCTGGATATCTGGACTCCTAGCAGTACCTCAAATTCACATACAGTATGTTTCACACTATGTTACAATCTGGCACGCTGTAGAACATCCAGTTAACAGGACTCCCTGAAAATAGTGATTGAATCTGCAATCTGCAGTCACAGCTGTTTGGTTACCTTGGGGCGGAAGAATTTGCTCAGAGTATCTTTGGCTGATTTTCCTTTTGAGGACTCAGGTTGCTTCGCAGCAGCTTTGGGTTCTTCCTTTGGCACTGGCTTTACAGGTTTGGCACTTGGTTCTCCTTTGATTTCCATTTTTGGTGGCTCTGGAGGAGGTGGTGGTGGGATTGACATTCCTTTGGGTGCTGCAGGCGGTTCAGATATTTGTGCAACCTATTTGAGAGATAGAGACGGACTATTAGAAGACTGATAATGGAAAAAACATATGAAACCTCTACTCTTTAACTTTTAACAGCAAGAATATTTAATTTAATATCAGTATACAGGGTATAACATCAGATGTGGTTAGCAGTTACATTTTGTTCCAACTTCAACTATTAAAAGTGAATCATTGTGTAAAATAAGCAATGTGCAGAAATTATATGCATTTCATGTGACCGGCAAAAATGCAAATCAAAACACTTCATGGGCTGCATGCTCACAGTAGTGGTTGCTGCTGGTTGGGTCTCCTTCTGGGACTATTTTGCAACAGAAAAAGGAAGCAGTTAAAAGAGTTAGAGTTAAACCGAAGCAAACAAAGATCAGCAAAAAGCTTGTATACATGTCCTGTGAACACATTAGAAAAAAATCTAATGGTCCTTTAAAAGCAAAATGTACTTTTTTAAAGTCTGGAAAACTTAGAAACAGCAATGGATATAACAGCAACTTGTAACTACATTTCGTTAACTACTAGCAGCCTGCATTTAGTAATTATTGAATTCACAGCTTTGAAAGTAGAATTAAGGTATAAACAATGTAACAAAATAAAATGAAGAGCAACCTTAGATGTGTAATACTTTATGAACATCTGGTCACCTGCTCTTTTGTGGCATCAGGAGTAGCGGTTTCCTTTTTGGATGTTTTAGTGGTAGTCACCTGTGCAGCAGGGAAATGAAAATGAACTGTCTTCAATTATTTTTTGCGCAGAAATACTAAGAAAAACCAAATCCTAATCCCTCAAATGCTGAAAGTGTAAGCATCATGGAGCACTGTGTTATTTTATGGTTGTGCCAGCAAAGCCGCAGTGTAAAAAACTCAGTCAGAGGATATAGTTGATGCAACAGGAACAGAAAAATAATTATTTGGATGAAACAGAAGCCATTCATAAATGCAGACATAGGCCTTTATGGTAAGCTAACTGAGGCCCACAGAGTGCACACTGAGGTCCCTGACAGGGCACATACAGTACATGCGCTGTCATTGTGACAGCCATTGTGCTCCGGAGATGGCGTAGGCCTGCCCTCGCTCTATCTTCACAAATCTCAACTTCCAACAGCACAGGCCTCCCTTGTGAGCTCACACTATGGGATGAACAATAGGCCACCACATTCCCGCATGTTCAAAGACTTGATTAGCATGGGGCTAGGGCAATGGTAACTCTTTAAAACGGCATGAATCCCAAAGACAGCATGATGAAGAGGAAATACAATAGCTGCTTGTTGTAGGTTTTCCGTCAGGCGCTGCCATCCAGGCAGATTTTGTCATGGATACCTTTACCGCCTTATAGAGTAACATTCTTTTACATAAATCTACATAGAAAAAGATGATTTACAAATAACATAACATCTCTTCACTGATGAATTTATTATCACTGATTGCTACCTTATCAAGCAAATTACTCAACATTTCAGCTTCAGTGAGGCAGTCTGCAGTAATCAGAACACACATTAACTTGATTTTTGTTGGCTGTGCAGCCTTCAGAAATGCTTACAGACACAAGGGTGGATTTGTTTTTCACATCTGATTACCGAAATTCCTGAATTTTTTAAATCTTTTTTTCAATCAGCCTAATTTCACTAGACAGGTAATTAAAATATTAAAAGTACAAAAGCTCCACTTAACTTCTGAAGTTGTGCCACTTACCAGGGTTTTGAAGAAGTTCATAACTGGATTCTCTTCTGGGTTGCTCTCCTCTTGGCTTTCCACAGGCTCACTGTTTCCGTTGTCAGTTTCAGGAACGTTCTCTTCCTCTGGACCACAGTCTGGAGTCACACTCTCTGGTAACGTTAATGGTTCAGATTCTTGCTTTTGGTTAGTCGTCTCCTATACACCATCAGAAAGAATTAGCCTTTGAGAGTTATGTTAGAGCAGCGGAGCTGATATGCAAGCAGTGAGTGTCTTAATCGCAGCATTGAGATGGGAGCACAATTCCAACCATGCCTCTGCCTACTCAGGGCATTGTCAACAATCACCCTTTTATTAATGTGTGTGTCCCACCCCTCACTCATTGATATTCAACAATGTGTGAGAGTTATGCCCTGAGAAATGTCAGAAAAGTCAAATACCTTGCTGTGTCCTTAGGGTGAGGGTCTTTAAAATATCGGAGCTGACCAATCCTGATTTTCAGACCTTTTTAAGTGAATCTGTTTGCTCAATTCAATTCATTCATTGTTTTGACTTGATCTTATATTCTGAGGCAACTTTAAGCAAGTATTATTTTTCACTAAACACCATATAATGCGCGTAACTTATGATCAAAATTATGAATGAAGATGAAGAATTTCAATGTTTTCATTTTATTGGACAATATTTGAGTATGTTACAGTGTGACCTTTGTTTTGATGCTAATCATTTTACAGTCCAGTTGCATTTACTATCACACACTATAAATACACATACACTACCAGTCAAAAGTTTGGACACACCTTCTCATTCAGTGCATTTTATTTATTTGTATTATTTTCAAGATTGTAGATTAATACTGAAGATTAACACTTTTTTGTTTACAAAATAATTCCATATGTATTTCTTTATAGTTTTGATGTCTTCAGCATTAATCTACAGAGTAGAAAATAATTAAATAAAAACCACTGATTGAGAAGGAGTGTCCAAACGTTTGACTGGTACATTTAACACATGATGAGGTAGGTGAAAAGGGATAATGTAAGTAGTGCTGTTCTTCCTTTGGGGACACATCAATGCAAACAGTAACACAGTGGCCCAGTGAAGATACCTTTAAACCATCAAGCAAATATGTACGCATTCTTCAGCAGCTGATATACGAGCTGAGTGCAGCCTAAACTAAAGCTTCCACATATGAACTTGTGACAGAGTTTTCTTCAGCAAATTCTGTTTATTTCACAATTGAGTCATTCTCAGCTTTCTCTTCAGAGTCACTCTCTGCTGCTACTTCCTCTGAAGACACAAGATTACGTTCCAATTCTTCGCTAATGATTTTTTCTACAATGGCATTAAGAACGACTTCAACACACTCTGCTGAAGTGTAAATTTGCAGATCTTCAGTGTTCACTTCAAAACATCACCAGAATTTTAAGTTTCATGTGTCTGTAACATCATCAGCTGTCTTGAGGATTGCAACTGCTTGTAAGCTGCCTCTCCTCTTCAGAAACGACATGGCTGATATCAGTAGCTTCGAGAGATTCCAAGACTTTATCAGTCATAGATGCAGCATCTGTCTCTTTATCAGCATCTTCCAATGGAGCTTCATCTTGGACTGAAACACGGGGGCTCAGACTGTTCTGTGGCATCCATAGGTGGCATATCTGCTTGTTCATTGTCTTGTTTTTTATCTATGTTTTCAGCTACTTCAAGGTTCTCTAGAATAACTTTAGCCATGTTCTCCACTAGCTCAGTGGTTGCATACTCCTCACAGGAGCTTGAATTCTCTTCTGGTAAGATTATAGGGGTTTGCTCTTGTTTTTGAGGGCTTTCAGCATTCACCAAAGTGTCTTCTGATGCTTCATTTTCTTCCACAGGTTCATCAAAACTGGTTTCCTCTGTGGCTCCTTTTGCGATGTTACCTTCGATAGATGGTTGTTGAACAGCGATATCTTTCTCAACTCTGTCTGGCACTGTTTCAGTTTCATTTGGTAGAGCCTCTGTAGCTTCTTGGTTTATTTCCTCAGTGACTGTCTCAGCTGGCTCCTCTGGGAAAGAAAGACTTGCTTCTTGTTCTCTAGAGAGAGGCACAAAAGTTGTTGCAGTGATAACTTCTTCTACTTGAGCTCTGCCATTATCTGTTGCAGGCTCCAGGGGAGTGGTGGCTTGAGGTTCCAGTCGCTGAGAGAGGAAGTCAATTGCTGCCTCTGGTATTTCCTCTGTATTGTTTTTAGCAATGGCAGAACCGGGTTGTGATCCTTGAACTTTTTCTGGTTCTGCCTCAGCTATCATAGCTTCTAAAACCTGAGGGGTGTCATCTGTAGTTTCAAATCTTGGAATGGACTTGGGCTTAATGTTAAAATCAGGGCTATTTAAAGCATCTTCCAGCATTTCTGAAGGCAAACTAACACATTCTGCCTCTCTGCAACTATTACAGTTCTCTGAAGGGTTGTCAGGAATTAGAGGGTTGAGTTTTTCAGCATCATCAGCAGCGACCTCCTCATGGGCAGATTCCATCGTATCTAGAATTTCAGTCTCAAAGGGGAGAGCAGACTCTTCTAGAGGCGTATTTTTGTATGCAGGTGTAAGATCTGGCTCCTCATGAACTACCTCAGAGATTGTTTCTGTCACTTTAGCCACTGGTTCATTGTCTTGGGAGGGAATGCCTCGGCTGCTTGGTTCCTTTATTTCAGGAGTGACAGCATTGGGCTTGGGTTCAGTGCTTTCAATCAGCATTACATTTGCTGACTTGTCTACAGCTTCTGCACTGATGTCTTCAGTAATTACCTCATCTACTCCTGGCTCTGACGTGTTTACAGTGAGGTAGGCAGTGGTTTCGGCATCAGCAGAGAAAACTGCTTTAAGGCAATCTGCCACCACTTTTGGAAGACCTTTAGTGAGTTCCGATGGCAGGGCTTCCTCAGTCGTGTTTTTGTCGTCTTCTGTGAAGGATTCATTTGGGTCAGATTCTGGTTCTGCAGCCATTCCTGGCTTGGATTCCTCAGACCCAGAACTGTGTGAAAACTCCACCTGCCCCAGTCCGGACACTGTATTCTCAGACGTGTTATTCTCCATGACGTCGTATTTTTCACTGAAGATCCGAGCTGTCCGGTTCTCTGAGGGTTCATCATTTAAGGGTTCTTCAACATCCTCATCATCACCAGTTTGCGTTGAAATATCTGCTTCCAGTTTTCTGTCAGTCTGTGTTGATACTTCGGCGGTTTCACGTGGATACTCAATGATAACCATGGTGTCAGCTTCGTCTCTGCTCAAATCCTTCATTGTAAGAATAAACATGAATGTTAAGGTAAAATACAGTTTGTGTTTGCCATCACACCATCACACTGAGTCACCGGAAACAGTCTTATAGTAAATACTTAAGAATAAAAGTTTCAGCTGATGTTAGTTAAACTCTGTGGAGGGTCTCGCTTGTGATGTTCTTGTTTTGAGTTGTAATATAATGTAAGGTGTCTTGATTGAGTTGTTTTTGTTATTGTTGTTTCTTTACACATTACCCAATATATACCCAATGTATTTTTTTTACTTCACTACCTGAAAACTTTAATGACCCAGAAAATTCATACTTTTGCACATAAAACATATGAAGAACTTTTAAATTATGACATTTCATTGTAAATTAAACTACTCAGCAGTTTATATAACTACAGCTGAAATGATTTGTGAGTAATCAGTTAGTCAACTGAGTATTTTGTTAAACGTTTAGACCACTTATGATGGTATTTCTCACTTTTTTCTGGATTTTTACAAACTAAACAATCAATTGAATAACAAGGAAAGTAATCAATAGAATTATCCGTAATTATGATAGTTATTAGCTGCAGCTGAATACAAGAAAGTTCAAAATAAGCGCCACGTCAACTAGCTACATTAGTAAAGTTCTGCTTTTATGCAAATTTAGGAGTAGTAATTATCCAGTGATATAATAGGAGAGCAGTCACAGGGAACATATTGCTGCATTGATTCCTTTAACTGTTAATATTAAGTGCATTTTTGTGAAAATACTTGCATACTTTTACTGAAGTCCTAGTTTTGTTGCAGGGATTTTACTTGTAACATAATACTTTAATTTAAGAAAAGGATGTGAATATTTCCTCCACAACTGACTGCATTTGCAGAGATATATTGAAACATATGTTATATATTTTTAAATGGTTAATGCATTGCTTAAAGTGACATCAAGGAAATCAAATCAATCGGTCAAAATCTAAGTGATTTTATGTCTAAGACACAGTAAATATTATAAAAATAATATTTTTAAGTAGTATTGTACACTGTATTTATTTTTATAAAAAGTTACTCTAGTGAAATTAAATAGTGCATTTGCTGAGGATGATTTTCAGTTGTAGGTTTGGTGCTTTAACTCCAAAAACGCTACAGTGTCTATGCTCATTTTAATAAAGGATTATATCTCATTATGTTTAGTTGCTGTTTTTAGACACAATGGAGCTATACAGTGCAAGATATATCAGGCTTTAGCAGCAGAGAAAACTTAATAGCATCAATTCATCATTAGTTTAGATCTACCTTACTCATCAAAATAAAAGCCACCTGTGCACCCACCTGCTGTGGATCAGTGGAAGGAAGACTTACATCTGTCTGATCTTCACCAGAGGTTCTCTTTTCTTCAGCACTCTCAACACCACGAGGAGGTTCTGCCTTCTTTCGGAACATTCTGTTAAAAAGATTAATTTTTTCTTCTTTGCTTTTCTTGACCTCTTCCTTCTGGGTGGTGGTGTCAGGGATGTCAGAAATAACCTGGGCACTGGCAGCTTGGCATTCTGATTCAATTATCACATATTCAGATGATTCTGTGGCAAAGGTCAAGGAGTGGGGCTCGCCATTTTGGTGGAGTATAGTCTCACTCTTATCTGCAAAGCAGAAAACACGTGATTAAAATGTAAATAAATGGTGGAGTCCATGTAGTTTGAAAATATAGGACTGATGCTATTATCACTCCTAAACTTTTAATACACAAAACAACACATAAAACATTTTAATTGCATCTAATTGTCTTTAATTCATATTATATACATAAAAATGTTCTTTCTGCAGTTAAAATGTGACCGATAAGGACTTTATGGAGGTTCTGATTTGTCAAAGTTATTCCCTTTCTGTTAGAAATTCCTCTTGGAAAAAAAAATCCCCAAATTTAGTCAGCAACAAAACTATACGACCAAACAAATAGGAAAGAAACACTTGTGAGAATAAAAAAAACAAAAACATAAACTCACCAACCAATCTAAAACAGCGCTGCTTGAAATTCTCCTTTTACAAAACTTCAGCATTTTAATATTTGGTTGATGTTGTCTAAAAGGTGATGACTCTATTTTATGTTTGTCACTGAGATCACAGTGGGTGGTGGTGTTGTTCTGCTCTGAATTATTTCATTATTTAAAACTGCTCCTTATACTTGTCCACATCATTAGCATACACGAGGGCACAAAATATTCAGAAAATATGTTAATGAACCAGTTCTAAAACTATCAGCTGCAAATCTACCAAATGTGATTGGACATAAATGAAGCACAACAAACGCTACACCCATTTCCGTAGAACTTGGGTGGCGTCCTTGAATGTGTTACACTCATAAACCTTTTAAAAAAACAGTGTCAGGTGTGTTTTTATAACGGATATAGCTGGTCCTGGTTCAGGGATCTCCAGGATAAAAGGTGTTAAAGTCTTTGCTGCAATAAGTCATTTAATAATCACACAGCTGTCACTACGTTTACACATTAATATAGAGTTGAATGTTAAGCCCCTTGCATGCAACATTGAACGTATATCCACTTGTGCAACTCTCCATGAAGTAAACATGAAGTGACATCGTGGCTGTCTCCAGCGTCAACATTAACTCTTACACAAACTCAAGTGCCAGTGGGAATCCCACAGCATTGTTATTACTGCAGGGACATAAACCACACCATGACAGGTCAAACAGTTGCTTCTTGTCAATGTCTGAGACTACGCCTATAGTTTACTTTGGAAGACTGAAGTCACAGTCCATCTGGGAGTCACTGTGTTTACAGAGTATTATGGGTATCCAAAGGAGCAGTCTAATGTGAACACGGACAGATCAGCTGATGTCACTTGTCAACCCTGATGTACAGTGTTTTCCCATGAAGTGGCGAAACACAGCAGAGGATAATAACACAAGATAAACCTAATCCATCATCCTTATTACTGTAATTCATTTGTTTTGAGCATTATGTTGCTTACTTCATTGTGACACCTTAATTTGTGTCTGCATGTATAAATTACATTTTGCCAATGTTGTACTTAATGCTTTATTAAGTATAACTTGCCTTATTTTAACAAGAACAAATACATTTTTAAATATATATTACTCACCATCAGTCTCCAATCCATTAGATGTGATTTTTGCAGAAAGGCCATTTACTGATCCATTTTCATGCTTCTCAGATATTTTCCCATTCTATGAACAAAATAATAATAAATAAATAAATAAATAAATATTGATCTATGTCGATTCGGGAGTTCATTGACTATAAATCTTATTTTCACTAAAAAAAGGCATCTAAATGTTGCAGCATTTTGGAAAGCAACAAACATTGAGATGGTTAGCAAACATTTAAGTACTGCAGGTAAAGTCGCACAGGTCTGTTGTGTAGTTTAAATGATTTTACCTCAACTGGCTCTGTGTTCATGGATTGCTCATTTCCCATATTTTTCTCAGTCGAGACTCACAGCATTCAGCTCTGAAACTAATTAAACAGAGAAAAACAGTTTTGTTATGTTGCACTGACAAGAAAAGATATACTGGAATTGATCCTTTAAGTAATTATGGTTTTTGCAAAGCTCTTGGTTCTTGTTCTTCTCTTCATTTTAACATCTTACCTTGTTACAACTCTGCAATCAAGCAACTGATCCTTGAGGAAAAAATCAGTAAGAAAGCTGAACTTGCTCCTCCTGCCCAACTGTGTATATAGTCTGTGGTTAGCGGACTCTTTTATGTGTGCCTTAAAATGGGCGGATCTGTTTTGAAGCAATCACATCTCCTCCGGTGAAAAGCCCACAGTCCACCCAACATGGTATCGGTGCTCTTTAGTCAAAAAGCCCTTGATTAATTCAAGATAATCTGTTAATTGTCTGAAAATACCCTGACAAGATCAAATTGACGTTATACTTCCAATCAGCATACTGTGATAAAGCAGTGGAGCACAGCGTTGTTGACAAATGTAGCCGGTAAGTAGCAGGATATAAAGTAAGGATATCATGCTGGCACACTTCCACGCTGCCAAAACAATAATAAGTGTGTTTGCACTTACAACCCTAGTGCTCATTTTAACTTTAGGTCATTATATTCAGGTTTTTAAAGATTCAGAGATAGTTGACGCTAAGGCAACTAAAAAGGAATCAAAATATCACGTATCCTAAAATATCTTTTGTATTATGTAGATATTATTTCATTAAAACATGCTTTTTAAGTTGCAAAGACCAAGTGTCTGCTTTAATATTGCTGTTAATCAAGACAAACAAAGAGCTCTGTATTGAAATCATGTCTTTAAAGACTTTCACATGGTCATGTTTAGATACCCCTGAGTACCTGTCAGTGCAGGGCTGTTTGGGGATCAAAGACACACTGAACAAAGGAAACTGATTTCTTCCTCTCTTTATTGTGTTTCATTGTTGCATTGTGAGTAAATGTTCCATTATCATACTGATAAATGCTCCTCAGTGTGTTTGATTCCTTTCAAAAATCTAGTTCTCTTTATGCAAATGACACAAATCATCTGACTGGGTTTTACTATAAACAAGAGGGCAATGAAAGTTATTTTTTTTAACTTTAAAATGCACAGTATTTATTGAATTTACTATGACAAGACTGGTAATCCATGAACACAATGTGCCAATTGTGGCCTATAGCCTGCACACTGAGGTGGGAGTTGGATTCTCCTGTTTGGACTGTACATTTACGACTTCATGCAGCTGAAGGACCTCAAGCAACCTCTTCATGATGAACCAACGCATAGCAGCCTACACTTTAGAATTTCAGATCAAATTCATATGTTTTCTCATGATTGCTGCCTGGATGCAGACACTGAGCAGCAGTTTGATGTGGTGAATTAAATTAATAGAGCTCCTGCCTTCCAGATGTATTCAGTAAATATTTGAACTTGGGTGTAGCTTGCTCTGTTTGCTGTACAAATATGTGCACAACAGCAGTTCCGGTTAATATAAAAACTAGTTTGACATATTGTAAGCATGTTTCTTAAGATAATTAAATATACTAGTACACTAAACTGTCTGCATTATCACTTAGGGTGAAATTGATGAAACTTAGTGTTTAACTGACTGTTAAAGGCCACGTTCGTTGCCACATTACATTATGTTTACCTAAAATCAGCTGTGCAATCGAAGAACAGTCAAGAAATGCTGTTAGTTCGACAAATAAGCAATTTTAATGTCAGCTTGTACCGTCAGGCTCCGGGTCCCGCTAGGTGGCGGTGTAGATGGGTTTTTCAGCGGAACACCGCTGTCTGTAAACAGTCGAAGAAGACAAAATGGCAGCCACCATGAAGGGACCTGTAGTAAGTGGAAATTTAAAGAAATGTTCAGTTTTGTTACATGTGCGTTATCCTGCTGTTTTGTCTGGAGGTACAAACAAAAACAGTAGAGGTTTGTGTGGAAAAGAAGCCATAACTAGTCGTACCAGTGAGAGTTCAAACCGTGGTCACGCCCTCGTGCTGTTCATGGAGCTAGCTAGCTAGCGACTACCAGCTACATTTAGCCTGCTAAGTTTGCTCTCTTTTTTTTTATTTTCCCGAGGCTTCTCCAGGTGAATTGGTAACAATAATAAGGAGGGTTGTGTTTGTTGACAGGTGACAGGACATCACACAAGCTGCTGTATAACCTATAGCTTGCTAGCAAACATTAATCAACTCATTCCATTCATCGTTAGCGCTAGCCAACCTGCTAGGTTTGCTAAGGCAGGTGTCACTGTCCAAACGTCAACCATACATTTCCATAATTTTTTTCCCTTTGTTTGCAGGCTGTTGAGGATGTGAATGTGACTTTTGAAGACCAGCAGAAGATCAATAAGTTCGCCAGGAACACGAGTCGGATGACGGAGCTCAAAAATGAGATAGAAGCAAAGAAAGTGAGTATAAATGGGTGGTGAACATGTTTAGTTTGGGTTTACTGTGTTATCGGTTGAAATTCATTGTTACATCTAGCTAAAATCATGCAGTCTAATACGGCAGATCTGCAATAACCCCAACCATTCTGAAGGTTATAAGGTTCCGTTTTATTGCAACTGTTTGTTAGGAGGGTTGATTCAAAGGTATTATCGATTTGGAGGATGCGTCCCTCTGTGTGATACAGAGCGATGCTGAAGTTAGTGAGCTAACCTAATCCATATGAGTGCGATGGATACAAACTAGAGCTTTCAAAATAAAATTACTGCAGTGCTCTCCTGCTAAAAATGATACTTTCTGCATTTTATTTTATTTATTATCAGTACTTAAATAATGACAGTGTTGTGATAGAATTTTTTTTTGTCTGTGATTTGTTTTGATTTGTGCAGTATGTGTGGGCAGTTCATTGCATTCATAGTAGGTGTATCAACTGTTTTTTTTTTGCAAACATTGCAACGCTTGTCTGTAAAGGATGTTTTAAACCTAGAGCGAGGGTCCCAAAATGTTCGACTTGGCAGTACATCTCAGACACGCCATCTTCGCAGAGCAACAGGTTAGCTAATGTGAGAGATAACAAAATTACTTTATGCCCTCAAATAGGTCAGCAAAAGTTAAACAAGGGTGTGTTGTTTTTCACCATTGGTGTTTCACGGGGCAGTCAAGGGTGATCGCAACCATTTATTTGGGTTATATCTCTTTAGCTAACAGACTAATGTGATTTCTCTGTATGCAAATGCATTGATCAGACTGTAAACATTAACAAGCTGCTTAAAATCAGGCATTCACAAGTCTGCAGACCAACAACATCAGTTACACGTGATCAACAGCATTCCTGCAGAAAGAGAAGTAAAGAGAACTGAAGTCCTACTGCTCTCATCTCTGCAAAGTTTTACGCTGCATTGTGACATTTGAAGGTGGGAAGACATGACCATGTAAGTTCGTCCAATTCTGGCCGGTCATGAGGACAAATGAATGAGCACAGTATTTTACAATCAATTTCCCCTTTTAATTATTTTAAGCAAAAGAAAAAAAAAAGAAAATGTCAATGCAAAGCAATGGAAGATGTGAAAAGAAGCTATCAAATAACATGAGTGAGTTATTGTACCACAGCGTGTTCATACATTTTTGTATCTAGTTGGAACTGCAGAACCTCTACAGTAAGATCACATCTGTTTACCTTCACATGTCACACTGCTGCTTATGAAAAGATAAATCCTTGCAGAGATAAGTGGGAGCAGTACTTCACTGCACATTTTACTCACCCACTTTCGCTTTCTGCAGGAATTCAGTAAAACATGTATGTATGATTTGTAAAGCACCTTTCACAAAACGGTTCCAAACTGCTTTACTATAAAATACTTGTCAAATTAGACAAATAATGTAAACATATAATAAAAGTAAATTCAAGCAATGAAACACAATATAACAAGATAAAATAATTAAGACAGGTTTTTTTTTTTTTTTTTTAATAAAATATGCTCAAAAATAGTTGTGCCCTCTGGTACAAGAATTATGATTGACATTATGAAAGAAGCCTGTTGAGTTTAAGTACTGCATTGTCTTTGATGGTGTGATTTTTACCCAAGTAATTTACAAATTAGGGATTAAAGTCTACAAAATTTGCATGAAATACTACTTTACCTCGCTACAATACATATTAAGACTGAAGCCATGCAATGTTATTCACTATAACCTAAGTAATGTAATAATAAAGTTAAGACCCTAATGTATGATAAATTTCAGATATTTACCTAACTGATATAAATATTGTGACCAAGACCCTACAGCACTGTTAATTATTGAGATTGAGAAAATATAGATGAACAAGAAAAGCACTCAGAGAGCACAGTACTCCACCAAGGCTGTTCGTTTCCCCATATGGCATTGTCAGAAATGCAGCATTTGTTTATTAGTTATCAATGATGATAAATCATGGCAGTATTGAAAGTGGCCATTTCATATAGATGTACCCACAAACAAAATGACCTTGGGTTGAACACAGGCGTGTGTTATGCATGTGTGTGTTATGTACGGATACGGAATCACGTCACCTAAATATGTAGCGGACGGCAGGAATTGATAGGACTTGAAAACACCCCCACAATTTAATCAGTTGTTACTCATATCTTTTCCGACAGATAAGTCAGCAGCGGGCGATTTTAATTATGTGATCATCAGCAGGCAGCTGATGTAGTGTTCTCTTGTTGTCATAGTTACAGTGATGCTGTGCTGCTATCTCGCAATGATACAGAAATCTTTAACAAATCCGTGGATCCAGAATATAAACTGCATCACTGCCAAAATCTAATCATTTGGTTCTTTTGTCATTTCTGACCTTTCCTGAAAATTTCATTCAAATCCGTTAGTTCATTTTTGAGTAATGTTGTGAACAGACAGACAGACAAACAAACGTCAGTCATCTCATAACTCTGCCGCATTCCCTGACAAAGTAAAAATCCAACAAAACCAAGGATTCCCTGGACACCATATGAGCAAATTTAGTTGTTATATAGATGTGTCTGCTGAATTGCTATGTTGGCTTAAAAGATAAAGCCAAACAAAGTGGAGAGCTTATGATGAAGTGTTTTATTAGAACTGTCATTCTGAAAGCATTAGCATTAGCAAAATGGAGTATAGTACCATTTTTAATGGCAGAGTATATGTGATACCTTTCTAGGTTTGATTTGCAGTTTTTATTAGCTAATGTAAAGGGAGTCTATCACACCACTGTCACTTTCACAAGGTTTGTATTGTTCAAACTGCTTTAATGAGTAGTTTAGAAAACTTAAATGTCATTTTGGAAACTAAAGCTTGTGGTGATTGTCTAATGAAATAATGCTATCTGAATATCCTGTGCTCTGCAGTACACTGTGAGGTGTTTTGAATATTTAGTGTACCCGTAACATTTTTTGTTTAACATGGCACAATTCATCAGAGCCACAAAGCACAGCCTCTAAAATTACCATAAAGTCGAATCCACACATACTGATTCCACCGAACACAGTTTGTTCAGATGTGTCACGGTTAAATGTTGCCTGAGGGCCACGCAGCTGCTGAGCTGCTAATACTAATTTGTTGACAGCTTTTACTGAGGCTCTGTAAAGGTCCGTTAATGTCTCTACACAGAAATTGCTGCAGAACCTCCAGGATGCCAGTGATGACCTAATGATGTCAGACGACGACTCTCTATTGATCCCTTATCAAATCGGCGATGTCTTTATCAGTCACACCCAGGAGGAAACACAAGAGATGTTAGAGGCTGCCAAGGTAAGTGTATCACACAGGATATCTCAGTACCTTTTCACAATCTTCAGACTTGCTATTTAGTGATGTTTACATGTTTATAACAGCAAATACAGCAAAAAGACAATCACATTTGGGGTTTTTTTGTTTGTTTGTTTTTTTTTTTATAACCACGAAGAGTACACCCACGTGTTTTGTACACCATGTCAGGTCAAACCTGGATTCTGTCCCATCCCAGCAAGGAAAGTCTGAGCCGTTTGGATATCTCTCACAACATTTTCTTGATCATGATTTATTTTATTTCTTTACTTTAAAGCTGCAATACAGAACTTTTGTCTCTGTGGTCTGGCAGTGACATTTCACAGATACTGTTGACATGTTTGTGATGTTTTCCCTTTTCAAAGACTGTGATCCTTTCTCTGAACACCAAGTTACTGGAGTCTCAGAAACTTTTGTTGGACGCTCTCTAAGTTTTTCTACCAGAGGCTCCACCATGCAGTGAGCTACTGGAACCTAGTCTGTTCCTGTTACTAAATATGCTCCTCTGTTCAGCTGTGGCACACTAGTCATTGCTGGCTGATGTAAAATGCACCACTACTGGTGTGCCAGCGTGAGAATGTTGCCAGAAACACCAGCTATAAAAACTCAGGTTTGCTGTGAAATGCAGAGAGATTCACCTGGCGCTCATAGGCTCAATCAGCGTTGTTTGATAAGAGCTTGAAAATAACGGGACTTTCATTTATTTGTAAAAGTTCAGCACTCTAGCCTTAAAGCAAAATTCCATCATGATCCTTTGAAGCAAAAGACAGTGAGGCATTTCTTTGTGGCAATTGTTTTAGAAGTGTTTGATTTAAGCTCATCGATTTCTCACATCAAGTTGTCCTGAATACAAATATTAGAGGCTCTTTTCTTAACCTAGTTGAATTGCGAAGAAGACTTAAAATACATTGTTTCTATGCAGTCGTATTTTGGCACAAAAACCTTCTGGCAGAGGATTGCTTAGCAGCATAAAGCCAGTAAAACCTGATAGAAAACCTGGTTCCTGGCTCTGATTTATCTGTTAAACAGAGAGATATCTCTGATCCTGTGAACATTCTCTTCTCAAAAATGGAATTTACCAATGTTTTCGAAAGCCCTCATGATTACCCCATTGAACTGCCTGAAGTGTTACTGATAAGTATTCATGTTCTTGCAATAGAATCTTTTTAAATGCAAAAAAAAGTCTCTTGTCACATGCAGGTTTTACGCTTAAGAACCGGATTCCTTTGAAAATAAGTTTGCTCAGACAAATCACGCTGGAAGTGATGGACAACACAGCCATAAAAGGTTCTGGAAAAACATATTTCACATGCTTTGTACTTCTGTTCAGTCATTGTACTACAGTGTCCTGTATTTTGGAGCTGTCACAGTGGTTCAAAGAAGTACAAGTATCATATTCACAATATTCAGAACTTACACTGAGCACACACTTTGACAGATGTTGTTTCATAGTTGATGATAACTTTGATTAGTGCTTTGACACTTACTACTAAATTTCCCAGTCACTTAATGTCTACTGCTGGCACGTTGTAAATCCCGAATGGAAAGAAAAGTCAGTAAATCTGACAGTGTGTTCATGAGTGATGCAGTTTGAAAAGAAACTTAAAAATTTGTTGCATATTTTGTATTTGTTAGTAATTTGTTACCAAAGTAAAAAAGGAAATTAAAAATTGTGTCACTTAAGCCGTATATATTACCACTAAAAATGCTCTCACATTTCAAAATTCCTGTTTATATGAAAACACACTAATCAGAAAATACTTCTGCACACAGTTTTTCATCTTTATTTTTGTATTTCTGTAAAAAAAAAATCCTGAGACTAATATATATGCTTCTATGTGAAATGAAACCTATTTTATTAGTTTTTTTTATTATAGCAGACAAATTATGTGAGCAATGTTTTTCATCCTAGTGTTCAGTACAAAACATTATCATGCCAGCTTTCAGAGGGTTTACAACACACTTCCTTATAACTTCTCATTTGTTGCATTAGAAAAATTACAACATTTTGAGTCCAAATTGGCTCTCCATTTGGTATATGATGAGTCGCAGATATTTAAAAAAATAAATAAATAATTTATCAAACATTTTGATGTCTTTATTATCGAGTGGCAGTAGAGAGTGTAGGGAAATGACATGCAGCAAATGGTGTTTACTGAAACACGATACCCAAGAGAACAGAGACAGTGTGGAATCTCCCTAATTCTGACTTTATCCTGTTTAACAGGACCTTATATCACCACCTTTCTCAGAGCCCACCACATGTCCAACAAGGACATTATTTAGGTATAGCACAAGAACAGAGGCCCCTCATATCTGTACAACCTTGACTGAAGCAGCTGATGAATTAATGCCTGTCTCTTAAGTGGCCTGTGTGTGAGCTTTCGGAAATGCTACCCAAAGGTGGAAAATTCCTTCACAGGCTATAGAAGTAAATTTAAAAGGGAGCAATCAACAACTTTGCAAGTCTTTGGTAGTCGTACATTTTGCAGATAAAAGCAAACCGTCTATACTAAAATAGTGTGTTCAGACTACCAGTTGCAAAAGTTTTATCAGCACATTTGTTCTACCAGGCCCTTTTTATTTCTTTCTCTCCACAATCTCCTTTTCTGTTCTGTCTGAAAAAGAGAAGAAAACCTTTTCCTTTTCATTATCTAGTTCCCATGGCTGTTTTACCCTGCCTGAACAGTAACATCAACAAGCCCTGGGGCAGCACTTCCAGGTGGACTTAGCAGCAGTGTCGCTGGCCATGCTTGGCCGTTTTGTAACTGTGTAAAATGATCACACACTCGTAATGTGACTGTAACATAAGGCTTTGTCCTAATTAATATGGATATTTTGCTGAACAAACATTTTTCTCTACATTTGG
The DNA here is from genome assembly GCF_022539595.1 of Amphiprion ocellaris. Taxonomy (NCBI): domain Eukaryota; kingdom Metazoa; phylum Chordata; class Actinopteri; family Pomacentridae; genus Amphiprion; species Amphiprion ocellaris. The sequence goes on from NC_072773.1 coordinate 18,772,621, forward strand.
TTCATGTGTCATCCACACGCAAATATAATTTTGGGTCACACAAATAAAGATTTTTTCAAACACATTTGAAAGTGCAGATTTTTTTTAAAAAGGTCTGGTTTATGTGTATCTGTGTGGAAATGGAAATTTTGGATTCAGTGTCACACATCAATTTGTTGCTTAGTGTGATGAGCATGGACCTGAAACAACAGCAACAACAATGGCAGATATATGCCAGGTTTTTTATTTTTTGGTTAGCCCTGGTAATTACAAGTTTACAATTTAACTTGGCATTGCTGTACCACTGCACTGGTATGCAAATGGTTCGCCGTAGTAAAGTATGGTAATAACATGTATATTTTTTTCCATTTTAAACACCAAAAAAAAAAAGAAAATGGTTCAGTTTTGCCAATGTCTATTTAAATTGAAATCAAATGAAATAAAGTGGACAGCAGCTCCTTATTTCGGTTTGATGTAATCCAGTATTTATTTTTTCTATTATAAACCAAAAACAAAAATTGGCCTGCTTCTCTCTCTTTTTTTGTTTGTTTGTTTTTGGTATTTGATAGGTAAACGGGTTATCCTTTACTGACCAGATCCAAAATACTCTGTGTCTGCTGGGCCCGATATTACTCAGTCTACAGTATCTGCACTTTAAAATCCAAGTGTAGATATTTTAGAAAATGATGGTCATGTGGAGAGACATTTTTAAATTAATGGAGAAAAATAACCCCTTAGAGAAAGGTGTCGCTGTGCCCTTGAACCCATTTTAACACAAAAATATGGTTAAAAATATACTTTGATATCTTGGGAAGTAGACTTGTTCGTGCCATGCTGAGAGATCAATACCACTTTCATGTCTGTATGATAAATATGAAGCTGCAGCCAGTTAGCTTAGCCTAGTGTCAGGACTGGAAATAGGGGGAAACGGCAGCCTGGTTCTGCTCACAGGTGGCAAAGTCTACATACCAGCTCATTATTTAATGTGTTATACCTCGTTGGTTTTATTAAAAAAAACAAAAAGTGTGGTTTTGCAGGTGGTACTGTGCCAGGCTATTCCCTGGCTGCTGACGTTCTCGAGTCTATGCTTGTTGCCTGGCAACCTCTCACTGACGACAATCAGACGCTAGATACGGAAGTGGTATCGATCTTTTTATCTAACCCTCAGCAAGTAAACTGATAAGCGTTCCCTGAAATATCAAGCTCTTCCTTAATGTGTATTTGTGAGATTGATAATCTGACCAGAGCAGAGGGACAGTCCAAAGCAGTTCATCAGGACAGGGCAATGGGGGCAGCCACAGCCGAGGCCTCTCTCTCAGAAGGATTTGTTTAGCCAAATGGCAGTTTCCACATAAAGGTACTTGAGATCCTCCTCGATGCACCTTTGGGAGAAAAGCTGAGCAGCACTTATGATTCATACCATAGAAGCATTGACCAGAAGGGATTCACATCAGACCTTGTCCTCCTTTCTGCCACTTCGATGATCTCTCTGTTTGCCCTTGAGTTGCTGCTGCCTCTTCATAACACAATAATACATACCGCACAAACCTGAACTGATTGATTGTGAGTAGTCTGCTTCACATCTTGAATGACAAATGTGTCGAAAACAGCTTGCTCGTTATGTTCGCTGATTATAATTTAGTACACATTTCAATCCGTCGTCATTTTTCTGTATAAAATGCTCTCTTCCAGCCTTCAGAATGTGCCTTTGACAACACAAATAGTAAGAAATGCTTATATGCTGTTTGCCTTCTTCTGTGGGGAGATCGTGGCGGTTGTCTTGTAATTGGAGTTTTTGTGTTTTGTAATCAGGAAACACTGGAGCAGGAGGTCAAAGGCCTTGAGGAACGAGTGTCAGCGATACAGCAAGTGCTGGGCGATCTGAAGATCCAGCTCTATGCCAAGTTTGGTAACAATATTAACTTGGAGGCAGATGAAAGCTGAGCAGTGAAATGGACTTTGACAGCTGCTCCACCATGGACTTTTACATGCAGCTCTTGTATCAGATCCACAGGATGTTTGCCAAACAGAAGAGCAACATGTATGGCGTAGGTTTGTACCTTCTGGTCGATGTCTTCAGTGTAGTTCTGGGAAGCAAATTCACAAGAACAACAAAGGTAAAGATTATTGGATTAAATAAATGCACTTCGTTTCTTATGTATTCTAAGTGGCCCCTTGTTTAATGTTCATGTGCTTTTTTTTGTACTCTGTTGATCAAACTGAAGTAAAAAAGAGTAATAAAAACACTGTAATATTTTAACTTCTAGCAAATTTAACCGTCTGAAACACTGCAGAGGAATGTGTTTGATTTGAAATTTCACTTTGATTCACGAAACTAAAAGCAGGACAAATATTAACAACATATCCCCCTGTGACACATCAGTGTACTTTGGAATTGACAACTGAAATGAAAGACCTGACAAAAACTAACTGCTCAACTTTTTTTTAGATTCATCTTTTACAAAAAACAACAAAAAGCTGAAATGTTTGCAGCCAACAAATCTGTCAGAATTGCAATCACAGACCGAGCTAACATGCATGCAAATCGAGGTATCTTTGCTTAATCTGTGTCCATACTCTCTGATTAGTTTCAGTTTAGAGAAACGGATAAACGAAAAAGTAGAAATCAGCCATGAAATCCACATAACTCACTGGAATTCAGAAAGAGGTATTATAATTAGAAAAGTAAAAGAAATAGACTTTTTCAAGACTACCTGACCAAATGTGGGTGATGCAGAGCCTTGACTGTGTGGTGTGCAGTGTTTTGAGGAAGAAAACAGTGAGTGCACTAATATCTGTGCTACAAAGAGCTCATGTCATTAAATGAGGAATTTAGTTTAAATTTATTTTTCAGCATTTGTTTTAATGCTTATAGACACAATATAGACATTACACTTTCTGAATTTGCTCAGTATTGATTACTGCCTTCATGTATGCGATTTAGCTAGCGATAATAAATGCTGTACTTTTGGCCTGAATTCCCTCACTGTTGCTTTTTCTGTTGTTGTCACAGACTCTTCATAAGTCGGATATGGCTTAAACCAATTAGTAAGGGAGATCAAAGGTACCTGCACGGTTAAACTTGTGATACAAAGAGAGGAAAATGACTACTTGTTTACACATATATAACATTTTCAGGTTTGGATAAAGAATATTGCTGTTGTGAGATGAGGTGAGAAGTCAAGAGAATGAATCTTGGGGTAAAACGGCTTCATTTACATTTGGTGGGGGGGGGAAAAACATGTCAAATGAGATCCACTGTGCATCGCTTCACAGAAGATGAACAGTCATGACCTTGTAAGATGCAAATCATTTCCACATCTGGCCAAATTACTAATATATTTGGTTAGTGGCCAGTTCACACAGAAAAACACATTTGTATTTAAAAAATTGTATCATTATTGAAGTATTTTTTTCAGCAAATTAGTGTCGGAATCAAAGCAGTGATTACAGTAGTTTTTGGAATCTAACCCTCAATGATTTCAGGTGTAGATTTCGCTGTCTGTAATATTTTTTGCTCCATGTTAATTCTCCGTATGCAGCATACTGGATGGTCTGCGGCTCCCACAAATATCAACAATGCACAAACCTCATTAAATTGTGCCCTCAAGTGTGGCCTGCATGGGCTAGTAAAATATCTGGGAAAAAATAAAGAGAAAGAAATGGAGAGCTTGAAGTTATAGCAGACACCTCTGGAGGATCAAGATCTCAATTAACAAGTTTCTCCTCCCAGTAGCTTTGCTGCTGAACATTCATAGCTATGATTAAGAGGAACTCCACCCACACAGGCTTGTCGTTATGCACAGCTTGTTAAACCTCCGGCTCAGAGGAACACACATGGAAATGACTGGGCTTATTTCCCCGATGGCCTTGTTTATTCTCCGTTCCTGTCCCCTCTCTCTCCCTTTATCTGTTCATTTCTGTCTGTTCGCTCCCCTGCTTTCTCCATAATGACATGTATGTTAATATTTATCAGCTGTGCTACTGGACTGCACGGTCACATTGCACTTTGACAGCTTTTACATCAGTATGGTTTCCACCGAAGCACCCCCATAGCACTTCATTGTCAGTTAAAGCAGAGAGTAATCTGCTGGAATCTGATTAGTGTTCTCCTACAATTACAACAGTAGACATGTTAATTATTAGGCTAAAATGTGATGTGTTATTTGTAGAGAGCTACTAGGACAATTCTCCTTATTCAGATATCCAGGTATTTTGAAGAACCACAATCTGAGGTTGTGTCAGAAAATTAGGTCCAATTATGTGATATCCACTGATTTATTTAAGCTTTCAGTAACAGCACAAACAGACCAGTGGGTGTCTCTGTCTCCCCAATAATTTCACTCAAAAATGAAATACCTTTAACCTGCATGACGATGAGTTCATTGGATAGGGCTGCACATTTCTGCTATTGAAGAAATACAGCAAACAAGAATTATGAATGAGATGCAAGACAAATTACAGAAATAGACGACTGGAAGATGCTTTTCAAATAAAGAGTCTAATTGTTTGGGCTTGAGGTTCAAAATGTGATATGCAACAACTAGACTTTAATTACATCCCTCTTAACTGTTGAAATTAAAAACAGTCCAGTAGACTGTGCAGGTTCAGTCGGTGTCTCCTGCTCTTCCCAGAGATTGTGCACACTTTATCATTTCTGCACTGGTGCTACAGTGAAAAATTGTGTTTGCTCACTGTCTCTGCATGTTAGCCTAAATGTCAGGAGAGTCAACCCAGACGGTTTGAAAAATCCATAGCAGCTACAGCCATCCTTCATCACTTACAGCTGCTCTGTCTCAGCCAACTTTTATTCAGGACAGTGGATTAACAATCCACCACTGCTCAAAAGCACAATGCACCGTGCTACTTGTCAGATGGCACATAGTTTATGGCCAGTAATAAATGCATTTGCAAAATTCAAAACCCGGCAAAATAGTGGATTGTTTTGTTGCCTTCAGCATTAAGGTGTAGGGTTTTTTCGTTTTCTTGTTATTTTGTTTCTTTATTGAAGAGATAGAGAGTGAGAGGTAACATGAGGAAAGAGAGGAAGATGGCATGGAATAAAAGCTGCACCAGCCAGACTGTCAACACAGACCTCTGGGAGCATCTTGTTGTATCTGGCACTGGGACGATGGCAATGGATCCTTTTGGGCCCTGTGGGTTGCAGGGCGGGTCTTCCGTGTTCCATACTCAAACAGTTTGGTATCTGGGGCATTTGGAGGCCAAGTCAACCACTTGAGCTCTTGGTCATGTTCCTCAGGCTGTTCCTGAGCATTTTGTGCAGTGTGACGGTGCATTGTCCAGCCTGGGGAGTGCCATATCCATGTGAGAGTACTGGTCAGTGTGGAACAATGTTCAGGTAAGTGATTGGGATGTATGGGATGCCTTAACGTAATTAAATATAACATGGACAGTGTGTTCCCCTGGTTAGTTCACTGTATTGCCATAAGACAGTGCCTCTAATTTTTGGAGAAAGTTATGACATGCTTTCTGTATCTCAAAAGCATATTTTTTGTGTTTCTATGCGAGTCTTTTGGTGGCTTAAATTTATGTTTTTGTTTTGTTTTTTTTGATTAATGAGCTATGGCTGCTCAGTACCAAATCAAGCCTTATTCTCCTAATAACCGTTTTGTTACCTAAAACATAGTACTGTTCTGAAACATGTTAGCAACTTATAGAAAGTGTTAGTTAGGCTTGAGAAAAACTCCACACAGCAGGTTTAATTGCAACATGGTGTAACAACTTTACAATAAAATACAAACAGCAGATTCTCGTAACTTTCTTTTTTTATATACAACATGATACATCCGTCCATCAGATGTCAGGTTTCCTGTCTACCTTGTCGATGTTTGAGAAGTCTCTTGTCAATATTTGTATGTAGCATTTATTTTGATGTTTGGATCTAGAATGTATTGTAAATGTACTCCATCAGTCTATCTCAATCAGTCCATCAATTTTCAAGTCCATTAATGATAGACCAATAAATGATGGGTAGATAAAACTGTATGGATCCATCTATCCATGATATGGATGAAAAGACAAATAGATCTCCACAAGCACCTATTTATCCATCATCTACCATGGATAGAAAGACATGGATAGGTAATATCCATGTAGAACTGTCCATCTATGTATCAATCTTTTAGACAACAAATAGGTAGATATGTAAATAGATCAACACATAGCATCCACCTATAGTATTTATGTAGAATTGTAGTGAATTATTTGACTTTTCTACAAGCTGCAGCAACTAACCTTCTGTCTGTTAGAATTAACCTTGCCCACAGGGTAACATTTCACTTCCTCCACTTAGCCTGGAATTGTACAAAAACCATATGTCCTAGAAACAAACTCTTAACGTTCCTGTGTAACAAAGATGTGTATGTTGTTTACTGAAAAACATGATTAATTTTTATTATGATTTGTCAAAATAAAAATGGGTTCTCTCCCCTGCATGTCAAAGTAACATCCACATGAATGACAGGCCGAGGTTTTCCGCCAGACAGAACATTGCACTCTAACGAGATGATCAGTGTTTTTCACTTCACCTGCCAGCTGTTTTCATGTTACAGCTGATCGGTGTATGTAGTTTGTGTCTTAGTTAGAGCTGAAATGGTTTCTCAATTTAGGGATCTGAGAAAGATGAATTCATTCTTAATGATTGAAGGAATTTTCAAGCAAAGATGTCAAATGTGAGTGTTTCTATTATTGCATGCCTAATGAAGTATCTTTGGATTCTGGACTGTTAGTTGGTCCAAACGGAACATTTGAAGACATTCCTGTGACGATGATGATTGACATTTTATAGACAACAGTTAATTGTTTTGTTAAAAAAAATATAGAAAGCAAATGAATCAAAATGAAAAGTAATAATTAGTTGCAGTGTCAGTGTTCCACCTCTGGGCCACCAGCCTGTTCCCCTCAACTAGATGTGAAAACCCCACTGAGTTTCTGAGTGATCGGACAGGAGATGAGGGTCCTTAGCCTTGACAGCTGTAGCGCAGCGCATTATGAGAGAATGTCAAGTCAGCTGTATCATGGGGATTAGGGGAGAGAAGCCTAAAAAGCACAAGGCAAGATTGAGTGCAGTGAAGAGACCATGTGTCAGAGGAACGACAAAGAGATGCACCTGCGTGAACAAATGTCACAGATCGTTTAGGAAACAGCAAAAAGCACGCAGCTCAAAGTGTGGATGGACCAGACGCCTGAGAAGTTCTGAATGAGACTTTTACGACTAATTAATTTGTAGATAATGAATTCCTTTCCTTCGCTTACCGTGGACAGGGACTCTGGATAGCTGTGATGTGTGGAGGCTGAGCACTATTCTGTCATTCATTTCATTACTGTCTGTCAAGTTGATCAGCCAAGACAATAAAGGCACAATTCCACTGCGGCAGCGTATGAATCATCTGAATGATGAGTCTGTGTGTGGACTGATCCCTCTGTGAGCATGATGTGTGAGCATCTGTGTGTGTGTGTGTGTGTGTGTGTGTGTGTGTGGCATCAGTGCAGCTATCAGGACTTGTAAGTGCTTTAAAAACAAATTGGTGTCCCAGAGCCAACATCCAGTGGTTTATTTAAAGATTTGTTTATCTTTCATTTATGAATTGCTGAATTGGAAATTAAAACTTTCACCCGTTTATCATCAAGTCAACATCCAGAATGCTGAAAATGTGTGGGAGTCTCAGCTCGTAAGTTTCTATCAGTTATCTGCTTTAATCAGAGGCCTCTAATATGCAGAGAATATTACTTCTGAAAAGTATTTCCATATCCACCATGGAACAATATGCCAAATAACTTACCATATGAAAGACAGTGGAATGCCTCCAAATATTTCAATGAATATCATTACCAAAGACTTTTTTTGTCAGGTACATTGCAAAGACCTTGACAAAATTGAACCATCCAAGCTGTTTGGAGACACTTTAAAGCACACAAAAAGCTTTTGTTAAGAAGGGATGGACTGCTTAAATCTTACTAAATATTTGCCTGTGATTTGTGATCCTACAGGGATTTTATGTAAGCATTACTTCTGAAAACTCTGCTGACTTTATTGTAGCCATTTCGGTCTCAGTGATAGCAAAGATTTACCAGTATGATCTCAAGAATATCGAGGTGTTTTTAATTTAATTTTTAAAAAATATTGTCAGCAGATAAAGTGCTCTGAAATGACGGTTAGAACGTGGATGGCTGAACGAGTTTTTATTGTTTTCTGAGTGACTAGTTTAAACAACGTGGTCTCAGTTTGTTCCGATGTATTTTAGCAAATCAAGCTAATGTTCTGCGTGTTGTTCTGATGGGAGGCTGCTGAGAGTCTGAGTGTTTCTGAGAACAAACCCGAGTTAAACCTGAAGTTCTGCTCTGGATCTGTTCCACTGAACACACAAACTAACACACAACACAGCAGTGGACGTGCTTCTATGTTGTGGGTTTTCTTGGTGAGACAATAAATAGTTTTCTGACTCGTTGTTAACCAGGAAGCCTGTGTTAAGTTGTGACTATCCCCAGTTGACATGGACGTGATTCCTGAACGATCACCAGGTGTTAAACACCTGGCAGGATGTCAGTGCTCTATATGGATGAAGCAGAATGTTTGTCGAGCTGATGAGTAAAACGGTGGTCTCATAATTTTATCGCTGGATTACGTGGTTTCGAATCCTCTCACCAAAATACGTGTTCTTTTTTATTTCGGCCCGCACGTTTCTTTTTACTGTCTGTAGATGATATTTACATGGATACAGACTTTCTTAAGTAGTAAAGCCGGCGTTTTTCGGCGAGGTCTTCTTTATCTGGTATCTTTATTTCACGTAAATCCAGGTCTGATCGTGACGAATCTGCGGACAAAACATCTGGAGACAGAAACTATCACCAGTTAACCTGATCACCAGTCAAACTGGAACACCGGCGATGCAGAGGTGATCCAGACTTCCCAACATTCCTACATTACCACTGCATCATTCACCAGCAGGCCATATGTATGTACAAAAGTGGCCGGATATGATCATGTGATGACTCGTGTCATGAAGATCATAAATGGCTCCAAAACCAAACAACCAGGACATTGAAGGTGCTGCTGGAGGAGCTTACAGCTGAACATGGTGACCTGTTACTACACACAGAAACCCCATGGATCAGCAGGGACCAGTTTTGCAGCGTTTTTTGTCACTGTTGGCCGAAATCAAAGAGTTGATGCAATCCAAAGGGGAAGACACCTTGCTGCTTGAGGACACTGAGTGGATTCTTGGATTTTTATAGGACATCACTGGGAAACTGAACCATCTGAACCGTGAGCTGCAAGGTAAAGGTAAGACATGATAAGCTCTGCAATGCCAGGCTTCCCACTAACACACATTTACAGACAGAGAAAGAGGTAACATGTTGTCATTCAAAACACCGTGCCATTACATAAAAACGTGAAAAATAATTTGTTGAAAACATGTAATGATTTGTTGTTATGATCTGTTAAAAATGTTGCAATGCTGGTGAAAAATGCTGGTGATTGGTACTAATGTGATAGGATTCATTTCAAAATGTGAAAGAGTTGATTTTTTTTTTACATAACTGCTAATTTGTACAAACATGGGACAGAGTTCATGAATTGTTCAAAAATGTTACAAAGGCAGTGGTTTGCACAAATGAAGCATGATTTGATGACAGTTAATGATTTCCTAAAATGTTAGAAGTGACAATTTGCACAGAAATGTAACTGGTGTGATTTTGAACAAAATGCTGCAAATATGCTGATTCATACAAAACTGCCCAGAAAGATATTTACAAAAGTTTCAGAGATGGGATACCTCTGACTTTTAAATATTGGAACAGATTTCCATATATGTGTGTGTGTGTGTGTGTGTGTGTGTGTGTGTGTGTGTGTGTGTGTGTGTGTGTGTGTGTTTGTTTGTTTCCTACCGTCATTGTTGTGGAAATTGTTGTTAATAATTATTGCAAGAAATGTGATCAGACAGTCTTTTTACATATGATTTTCATTATTATTATTATTGTTTAAAGATGATGGTGCACGTTTGCTATTGAGGAAGTTTGTATGAAACAAGGTGCCCTTCGTACTACTCAGTACCCTTGAAGTTGCTCTCAGGTTCAGAAAGGTTGGTGACCCCTGATATAGGGGTATCCAGCTGCTTGGGGTCTCCAGTCTCACTGCTGGATGCCACTAAATCCTACACACTGGACTTATCAGCTGCTCCTGGGTCAAAACGATAAATTAAAGTGAAGTGATCGTTTTCAAACAGCATCATGCAAACACTGAGCTAAGGCCTATGTTAAAGTACCATGAACGAGGGAATCATTATTCCTGCTACTGTTATTTTAGAATGGAGCTCAAAGCACTACTGGATCATTTCTATGAAAAATCAGTTGGTGCCTCCAATCTCACTCCCTCAGAATCAGCAGATTTTTTTTATGTATAATACCTTTGGTGTATTTAATGAAGCCATGCACAATTTTACCTTCATTCTTTGAATATTTTCCGAGTTGCAGGCTCTTGAATCACATAGATGGGTCAAAATTTCACGCTTTTCAACTCATGTTGCTTTTTCAGTATTTTTGAACCCTAATAACTTCAGATAGTCACAAAAGATAGTCACATGAAATTTTCAGGAGTAAAAAACACATTCCAGCTCTGTTAACAAACTGCAGCCATATCAATTTTACAACCACTCCAGGTGTCACAGTCTAAAGGCAGAATCTCTTTTCTGTTTGGCACAGTTTTTTCTATTGCCAACTTTGAGCATCAGTATCAAAGATTATATCACAGTTCCAGTAGCAATATTGCATCAATTAAATGTCTATGAAGAGAAAAACATTATACCAAACATTATGATACCAAGCTAAACTTTTTTCCACAGTTTCTTCTGTCAGAACAATTTTGCATGACTTTATTCCATATACTTAATTTATTGTGCATTAAAAAAGCCCCATCTGATTCTAAGGGAGTCAGGTAGGAACTTTTGTCAGATTTGGTTGATTTTTTTAAAGAGTGACCTTACTGTGCCTAATTGCAGCCTCCCAGAGCTGCCAGTGTTTCTACAGAAGTCTTGCTAATAAGGTGTTAGTCATATTTTGATTCTGCAGCAAGAAAGTGTCATTTATAAGTGCACACACCGCAGGGTACCACAGTCTTGGTGGTCCCACTGTATGCCGAGCTGATGGCCACTGAACAGCTTCAGCAAACCAATCCAAGGCTCGGTGTGTTGCATGTTACTCTAATGGCATTTACTGAAGAAGGATGAATGCTTCCCATTCACTCTGGCAGGATTTTCCCCAAGTAGAAATTTAAACCAATGATCCTTCAGTCATATTAGTGTTACGCCGACTCAGCTCTGCTGTCACCTAATTAGTTTCAATTTATGGTGCAACAACAGCACAAAAGAAGTTTCATATTGCCGTCCTTTAGGGTGACATTTCTCTGTGATTTCTGTAATCGCTCCAGTATTCATATTTTCTCCGCTTCTTTGAGACACACACAGCTTAATTAATGGGGTAAAACAGAGGGAGGAAACCAAGGATGAATTAGAACCTGTCGGTTATTCATCCAATCAAATCTAAATGATCAACAGAGGTCCAAATTTCTGCACAAACAAAATCAACATCTGCACTGTGGCCAAGCACAGCCTTGCATTTATCTGTGTTAGTGAATTCCATTATAAATCCTCATTCATGTGTTTCATAAAATCCATTATAAAACCTGACACTGTGATGTCTGTGGGTGTTGTTCTCTGTGATCCTGCAGCCGAAACTCTTCTATTAACACCTCAGTAGGTGCTGCACTGTATTTTCACTTCAGTTTTGGTTTCAATGCTTCAGTTAGCTCCAACTGGCAAATAGAACTTTGATGTGTGCCAGTCAGCTAATGTCATCCTGCCAATAAATTGTCTATTGAATACTTTCAATTAGGCCACTCGACCAGCTCAGAGGAGAATACCATCAAAAAGGGATGCATAATATTGCGGCACAATTAAGTCTAGCCCAACCGTAAGTGGTTTAATTGGAAAGAGCTCAGTGGCTAAAAACAGAAACAATCTGGATTGTGTCATTTCACCGCACAGATGTCCTGCATGTAGGGCAGTTCTGGGTGAAGAGGTTTCTGGGGACGGGGTGGTATCCTGCGACGTCTGTTGTATTAAACAGAGTTAGTAAAGGAAAATCATGTAACACTGAATTAATTCCACTGAAAAAAGCCTGGAAGGAGTTGATCTTAGTTTAACATTTGTCAAGTGCTTGAATGAGTTTTGTTACCCTGGAACACTGAGTGTGGTTTGCCACTGTGATGAACAACATAACATTAGCTGTTAATTTTAACCGTTTAGCACTCAAACAAACAAGACTGAAATACTGCATGAAGGTTTAAAGTGGGATTTTGGAATTCTTGTAGTGCTGTGGAGCTATTTTTCTCTGAGTGAATCCCCTGCACAAGAATGCATACACAGTATATAAAGTGCCTACAAAAAGTATTCATTCCATAGGAACCACATTTCAACATTGATCACTAATCAATTTAATTGAGCTTTTTTGACAGAAATTTACAAAAATGACTCTTTCATGTAATGTCAATTAATTAAAAACACAAAATGTAAAATAAGTAAGTATTCACCTTTTTATAAGTGATTCACCTAGTTCAACACAGTTGTAGCCAAATGGGGCTAGAAGTCACACAGTTAATGAAATGGAGATAATCTGAGTGCAGTGAATGTGTCTCAAGTGATTGCAGTATGGAGACACTTGTATCTAGAAAGATCCCATTACTGGTAAATAAGTACTCCTGGTTATAACTACCCCATGAAAACAAGACTGCTGAAAGCAAATTTGTGAAAAGGTTATTGAAAAGCATAACTCAGAGGATAGAGGCAGTAAAAGAGTCACTAAATGTTCCATATGGTGCAGTTACATCCTTCATTAAGAAATAGAAGGAATATGTCACATGCTGTCCTCAAAAACTGAGTGATCATGCAAAAAACAGACAATTGACTGAGTCCACCAAGACACTTACCACTCCTCTGCAGTTACAAGCTTCAGATTAGACCCTATGTTTGGCAAAAAACACACCATCCCCACCGTGAAGCATGGTGGTGGCAACATCATGATGTGGGGATGCTTCTTGGCAACAGGCCGACAAGGTTTTTAAAGCTAGTGGATAACATGAATGCAGCAAAGTATTCAGAAACCCAGAAGGAAAACTTGATGCGGTCTGCAAGAGAACTGTGACTGAAGAGAAGATTTGTTTTCCAGCAAGACAATCACCTGAAGCAAACAACCAATGCCACACATAAATACTTTAAAGACAACAAGGAGAATGTTCTGGAGTGTTCAGAGCCCAGACTTCAATCCAATGGAGAATTTGTGACTAGAATTGAAAAGGATTGTTCACTTATGATCTTCGTGCAGCCTTACAGAGCTTGAGCAGTTTTGCAAAGAAGAATATGATGTCCAGATGTGCAAGGCTGATGAGGATCTGTCCACACAGGCCCAAAGTTGTCACTGTGGCCAGAGGTGCACCTCTTAAACATGAAGGAGGTGAATACTTATGTAATGACCACGATTCAATGTTTAGTAGCAATAAAAGGCGGTGCTAATACTTTGTACAGGCACTGTACTGTCCTGTTCCTATGAGTATTTGAACAGTTGCACATTTGTTGTACATAAGCTTCTGTGCTTGAGCACATTCAATTGAAAGTACTAAATTTCAGCTTGAATCTGAGTTGGCTTAAATCTGTGTAGAAAGAACTGTGTGGTCCTATTAACACACAGTATCCCAAGTTTAGAGACTCAGAAGTAAGAGGACACTTGGCCCGTAGAGGTTTCTTGGAAAAGAGAACAGCCAGAAATCAGGAACACCTGTTGTTTCCCCATAAATGGTAAAACAGGGATGTCATCAATCAATGAAGCTTTATTTGTATAGCACCTTTCATACAAGTTACTGCTATTCAAAGGTCTTTGCAGGTGGCTCACATGACTATTCTAAGTCTTACTATATAGTATGTGATATTAAAACCAATAAAAGTATTTAAAGACACCGACAGCATTAATGAAGGATTTCATAGCATATATATATATATATATATATATATATATATATATATATATATATATATATATATATATATATATATATATATATATATATATATATATATATATATATATATATATATACATATATATATATATATATACATATATATATATATATATAAAATGACATACATCTCAAAACATAAACAGAACAGAATAAAAACAATAATAGCCATGGAACAGGTTGAAAATCAGAATCACTTTTTTTTCATCAAGTTTATCAAACATAGAAGGAATTTGTCTCGGTTCATAGACACATAAAGAAAGGTTGTACATTTGTGTTTAAAGATATGAACACTTTCAGGTGCTTTCAGATCCCACAACACCAAAACTAAAAGCTTCTCCACTAAAAGTTTTGTCCTTGCACTTCAGAGTAACTAAAAAGGAGGGAACCTGAGAGATCATGCTGATTAATTGATCTCAAGGATGTCAGATAAATAGTGCCTTGACTACAGTATGTATTAAAACATAGCTATGTGGGCTGTCTGTCAACTCCTGATTTCAGTGCTGTATGTCTCTGACAGGACTCAGATGGGGAATAGATCAGGATACTGCAGTTGCTTCTTTGTTTTATTTTCTGTCCTCTATTTGTATTTTGCTGTGTTGCAGTTGTTTCGATCAGAAGGCAGAATACATGCACATTTCACAAAGAATATAATCTCGAGTAAGAGTGGAAAGACATAGATTAAAGGCTCATTCGCTGTGGATAATTATCCAGCCTTTGTTTTTGTCATGAGTACATTCAACACTATAAACCGTGCAGGAACTTTCTGTTTGATATTTAGTTGTTTTATTTTTGTAGGAATAATGCTACCTTGTCTTATGAAAGTTGTCGTGTGCAAAAGAAAAATGATTTTTACTGTCTGACTGTGAGCTGTTTATCACTGTCTATGGATCAGGTTCACATGCTTCCTTGGGTGGAGATCCATTTCAAGATAGCAATTCCAAACCACACCAGCTGCTGTGATTGTAAATGTTGAGCCCCGGCTGTATTATCTACAGAGGGCCAGGAAAGCTGAACTACTTTTGAATCGTATAGACTTTCTGGCAGATTCTACTCTCTCCGGAGATGCATAAAAATGTGTAGCACGAGCTACAAGGGCTTTATCTTTGACACCATTGTGAATTATCCAGCAGTTGAGCCCATTTATGAATGCAAAAACAAAACCATGTAATATTAATCCTGGCTGGAATGAACAACATGAGAGGCCTTTATGGTGTGGGTTGGGGCTGGAGAAGTTAAGCAAGGGCTCTTTAGTGGGCTTAAAAAATGAGGCCAGTGCAAGATTTAAATATTCTCTTGACTGCGGTAAATGAAACGAGAATACAGTGAGGGCAGAAAACATAAAGAACTTTGGAAAAAAGTCTGACTTATGGCACTGATGGTGCTGATTTTACTGAGGGGAGATTTGTGGCGTCATTATCATAAAACCATAAGCTACAACAGACAGGAATACACTAGAAACAACTGTACTGCCTTCTAGTTGATGCTAATCTACCTGACTATGCTGCTCAGTCAGTATGAGATTAGGCAGGATTGCACAGATTGATATACGTCAGATAGATCTTTTCTAAACAGGTAAATGCTTCTTCTTCTTTGTTTTAGATTAATTTTGTGTACACTGGCTTATTCCCATTTTCTCCCAGCAGTGTTGGTCTTCAACAGCTGTCACACCTCCTTTAAACATGAGATCACACCTGAAACATGGTAATGTAATAATGACAATAGGTGTTTATTGGTCTCCCCTTTACTTTCACCTCAACCAATCAAATCAGTATCCATTACAGGAGCTGCTTTAAGAAACTGAAACCTTAGTAATTCAAAAAAAAGAAAGAACTGAAAGCCCAAACTTCAAGTGCATCACCCATAAAAAGTTATCTTATAAAGGTGCTTCTGGTTATAATCTCTGCTGTCTAAAAACATCTAGTGTTCAGGCACCTTTTCCCCACTGTTTTTAGAGATATGTGAACTAACCGTGACCCCTCAACATCCTCTAGGTCTTGTTTCTTTCGAGCCCACAAAAGACGGAAAACAAACAAAAAAAACATAAATACTGAATAAACAACAATGTTTCACTGCAGGTCTGTAAAGTGCAGTATTTTATATAGAAATGCCATCAAGTGTTATTCATTGGATATAGGAAAAGATATCCTTGGAACAAACAGTACACAGGTTAGATCATGTATTTCTCTCAATGGGTCGCCTTGCAAGTGGAAAATATGCATGCGTGCGTGCGTGCGTGCATGCGTGTGTGTGTGTGTGTCTTTCACATTGCAACACTCCTATATAAACTGAACTGATGTGAAGGTCTCCTCTGGCCCTACCGAAGCCCTAATGTGCAAATCTTTGGAGCAGAAAGAGGAGACACCCGGGTTGCTTTTAATGATGCTTTGAGGATGTTATTGTGCATAGTGAGCTTTATTTATCAACATAATGTACCCACAGGTAAGGCAGGGATAAGGAACCTTATGTAGAACTGTGTGTGCAGATTGGATGAGCGAGGGAACGGCATAACTGATGCACTGGTTAATTCTACCCAAAGCTACACATTTGAAACTTCTGAGAATGTTACAGATCTTGTAGAGGATTCGGTGCATTTTTGGAGACGAGGCATTAATGATGCTGAACAGGGATTTATATTTTTGATGTTAGATAACACACATCGTTGGTTACTGCAGCAGTGTGTCTACCTGCCCGGACCAACACACTATGATCGACTGCAGATTGTACAGAACTCAGCTGATGGACTTCTACTCAAAAAGAAGAGGTGTGATCACATCATTCCTGATTCATCCAGTTAATATTGGCTTCCAGAATATTTCAGAATAGATTTTAAAATTTTGCTGGTTGCTTTTGCAGCCGTTTGTGGCCTCTCTCCAAGCTATATTGTTAACCCCTTAGTACCTGTGCACAGGTACGCACTTGGAGAGTGTTTTGCTTGTTTCAGGCCTGCCTGAAAACTAAAGGGGACAGAACATTTGCAGTCATGGCCACAAGGCTCTGGAACAATCTCCCTGAGTAAAAAAGGTCAGCTGAGTCAGTGATCTCCTCTAAGTCCTTCTTAAAACATATTTTTATCTGAAAGCCTTTCCTGATTTTACTTTCATATTAAATTAACTTGAAGTGTCTTTTAATTATTTATAATTAAAATTAAATATAATTACTCTTGAAGGTAGACTTAAATAAGCATCTTTAGGTATTCAGATTAAGTTGTGATGAACAATATAACACCAGGGACAAGTGAAACAAGCTGTATGTGCTTCTTGATGAGACAGTATGCACATGTTTAAAGAAACTCTTACCCATCCAGATTTTGTTTTGTCAAGAATTTCACTTTATACCAAACTCATAAATGTTCAGGTTGCTGTGATATATTATTCTTTAGTAAGACACCAGTTTTTCTACAGGCAGATCTAAATTTTGAAATATTCAGACCAATACAATTAATAAGCATTTACATTTGCAATTATTTTTACTTATTAGGCTGCAGCGATGCCTCTGTGCGTTGATCTACACTGACCACATGAACAGCTGCTGCAACCATCAGTCAGAGAAAACTATCTATTGTTTCTAACACTGCTGTCATCCTCCCCACAGAACGGTGCGTTAACCAGTATTCATGAGGGTTTTGCATTTTTTGGTTAATTGTGGGAGTGTAGTGGGCGGAATACAAGGCTCGTCCATGTGTGCACATTTTTAAGTTTAAATAATTGTGATTTATAAAGGGGGAATTGTATGCAGAAGTGCATGTACACATTTTTATAAATCTGATTATTTTCTGGCTCACACCAATTCCGTCCTTTGCAGAAAGCAAGTTAACTTTTAATGTGATTCCTACGCGGCGTTTTATAAACGATGCTCCAGTTGATTAAAAGTCTATATGCATAAAGAAATATGCATATGCAGTCTTTTGGTCAGATTAATACAGCTGCACATAAGTGCCAGCCTCATTTCAACTTTCCATAAATGGACAGAAAAGCCTTTAAACAGCCATTTCCATATGGATACTTTGCTTGCTTATAGACTTGTCAGAGTACGGTAAAGGAGAATTGTGATGCCCCACAGTCTCATCAACAGCGTTCTTCAACAGCAACCTCCACATTTATAGCATTTATATTTATAGTACTGATAACACTAATGCATGACAGGTCGTCCACCTGGAAGCCATCACTGCTGTGAAACTGTCATTATTAAACATTACAAGGATGATCAATTATTCATTGATAGAGCTCACATTGAAACAGATTTTTAAAAAAAAGGTTTACAAATCAGGATAAAATTAACAGGTCTATAGTGAAGTGAAAATTATGTGTCAAATGAATCATAAATAACTTCAAATTAGATTGATGAATACCCCTTTGATGTGTGAAGGATACAATGAAAAATACCTAGAGGTTACACAGCCAGTGACACTGGATAGTCTCCTAAATGTTTTACAAAATAAACCATCCCATAAAAAACATGGTGTAAATCTATCTGGCAGTAAAGATGCCATAAATATGCATTAAAAATGTTAAAATACTGTAAAGTTTTTTAAAAATGTGAAAATAACCACACATATTTGTAAAATAATGATATATTGAGTGGATTTAAAAACAGTTAAACAATGCAATTTTATGGTAATCATAAAAGAATGAATTACTATTTGTAAATTACAGATATTTGATGTGGATATTATATACAACTTTTCCTTTTCCTGTTGTTGTCTTTCCAGTCAACATGTAAATAAATATTCTGTTATTTTACTGGATATTATCTGTAATTTAACACAAGGAAATCTGTAAAGTAACATTACAAGGTGTTAAAAATACATTTAAAATGTTTTACAATATATACACTACCAGTCAAAAGTTTGGACACACCTTCTCATTTAATGGTTTTCATCTCATTATTTTCTACATTGTAGATTAATACTGAAGACATCAAAACTATAAAAGAATATATATGGAATCATGTTGTAAACAAAAAAGTGTGAATCTTCAGGATTAATCTACAATGTAGAAAATAATACAAATAAATAAAAAGCATTGAATGAGAAGGTGTGTCCAAACTTTTAACTTGTAGTGTATGTCTGTCTCTCTTCATATAATAATCTCCTCCTCATTACACCTATAACTGCACTCCCTAAGAGCTTCACTAAAAAAAAGTAGCTGGACTCTTCTTGTTGATTCTTGAAAGATCTGAAGCATTAATGACTGACAGCGCTGACCATCTGGAGCTTTCTCTATAAAACTGTGTAAACTTGGTTGTAAGTATGCACTGGGTGCACACATTGTCACTGGACATTCCTGTTGTATAAATGAAGCATAGTTTTATTTTAGGAGGAGCAGTGAAGTTGGCTGGGAATGATTACAATGATCACACATGTAACATCTAATCATATTCATTCAGGTTTACAGTGCGGACTTCACAAGGTCATACGCTCACAGTTAGTCTGATGATTGCACTCATCTGAAGCTTTAGATAACCTCAGTAAGGAGTGAATTATCATGGTACTTGTGCTTTTTGTAATGGTCGGTCTTTGGTTCAAATGTCAAGACTGAAGCTGAGTCTTTCACTGCTTGCATGTTTTTACCAGAGAGGTTTTTTTTTTCTTTTTTGCCTCATTACTTACTGCCATTTCAGATGGTAGTGTTGCTCCTTCATCTCAGATTTTGTTCAGAGTAGTTTACATATTTGTTTTTTGGGACCCCAATCTATTCTCTGTGAAATATTTGGGCGGAATTTGGAGAATTTCATATGTTTTCAGACCTGGGAATTTTTAAAGTTTTTATTGTCCTACTAATGACTCCATAGCACCACTTTCACATCAAAATAGCAAGAAACGGGAGCCTTGTCCTGCAGTACTTGCCACACATCAAATTCTACTGATGTTAGAATCCTCAAAAATTGTTGAAATGCCAACCAAAGACTGAATTTTTAGCAGGTAATGCGTATAATCCATATACTGTATATACACTTTCTAGGGCCCTAATACCACTTAAAGGTAAACGTTGTGTGGTGACTTGAACACCTCAGTACCAGGGTAGTCTTGTGCTGTGGTCAAAACAATCATACCAAAGTAATTGTGATTCATCAAATGTGCGGCGTTTGTCATGAGTGGCTTCTACACATCAGCCACTCAGTTAAAGGA
The DNA here is from genome assembly GCF_022539595.1 of Amphiprion ocellaris. Classification (NCBI taxonomy): domain Eukaryota; kingdom Metazoa; phylum Chordata; class Actinopteri; family Pomacentridae; genus Amphiprion; species Amphiprion ocellaris. The sequence continues at coordinate 18,792,819 of NC_072773.1, forward strand.
GCGTTGTACAAACAGTTCTCTACCATCTTGGATACAGAAGCTCCTAACCATCACAGAAGTCTTTGGTTGCATTCCAGATCAAAAAATGTTTGTTTCAGTATATGCTGCAGCTGCTCTCACAAAGTACATACTGTTTAACCATCATGTGGTGTTCATATTTTTGTTACTCAGCCAGTGTTCACGGGTCTGGTGGTCCCGTTGCATTTTGGGGTTTTCAGTTCAACACAATCAAATAATTTTATGTTAAAATACTCAACAGATGTTTTCCTCATTCCAATCACGAGCAATATAAACAACATAAATGGTAAATATTTGCTCTTTACCTTTGTTAGATCACATTTATGAATCAAAGTGCTACTTGTTTTTTGTTTGTTTTATTGATAAAATGTGATTTTAAAAAAAGGAAATCAATTCTAGTCATGGTAAGAGTAGAAAAAATAAACACATTTACAAATGAAGGAAGGTTTTTCATAACTATTGACTTTTGTTTTTTTGAACTTCATTAGAAATTTAACTCATTCAGGTCAGTTTATGCAACACAAACTGGACACATACAGTAACCATGTCAGTCAAGTCAACACATCAGCCCCATTGAACACAATCTTTTCATGCCAGCCTATACAACACAGGAGGGGCAGAGTTATACTGTGTGTGTGCTGCATATGTACTTCTTGTACTTGATGCAAATGGCATCACAGGCAGGCCAGATCTTTATACCATATTTTGCAGGTTTAAATGATATATACTGTCTGAAGGGGGAAGTGGCCCCAAAATGGCATCAGCTGCTCATCATAGTGACATTAGGGTTGTAAAACAGTGGGAGGTGGTGCACCCACTGGTCCCACACTGTCCTGATGGCAGCTAGCTTGTCTCTGCCGTCAAGCTGGTCTGCTGTCTTGGTTATCAAACCGGAAGATCCTGGAAATTATGTGGAAGTTTTCCAGAGACATTGTTGCACGGAAAAGTTCTCTGCCAGTTTCTGCATCCCACAGGGATTCTGTGGATTCCCCTTTAGACCTGAGAACTCCAGCAAGGATAAGAACCCCAAAATAATCATGTAAATGGGTTTGGTCTATCTCCCCCCACCTCTCTCCAAAAACATGTTTTCCTTCTGAATTAGTGTAATCCAGAATAATTTTCTGGATGGAATCCGTGATGAAAAGCTCAAAAGAAGACTTGATATCCTCCACATGAGTAACTGCCATGCGTGTTGGTCCTGGTTGCATCCTTATCACCTTGGCAGCCCTGTCGGGTGGCTCATTTCTTGGGCAAGAAGACCATTCAATTTCACCATTTACTGACATCCATATTTCTTCTTGCTAGCTGCTGATGGGCTTGTTCTGGTCCTGGGACTGGCTGGTCCTGGTCTGGCTGCTGATAGACTGGTTACTGTAATGATCATTTGTTGTTGATGGTCAGTTCTTTGATGTAAATGTCTCTCTCTGTGTCTGAGAAATGGCACTTTAGTTGTATTGTTTCTACATCTGGCCCTAGATATCAAAGTAAACGGCGTCCTGCAACTAATTAGAATTATGTGTAATTAGTTGACTTTATCTTACAATATAATTAGATTACCTTTTGTTGCAGCTTAGCCTTTAGTCCACAGATCTGAAGATATTCCTGGTGCTTTGCAACACTCACGCAATATTAAAAGACTGACCTCATTTTAGGATATGGGTTAGAGCGTTTCCTGTCTACAGAAGCTCTACAAAAGGATTAGAAATGATCTCATCCTGGGAAATCCACTCTCCTTCATTGTGACATATATCTGTAACTTTCAGTTGTGCATTTGAAACCACACTGTCTGATCTCTTTGAATATTTTTGCACTGGCTGCTGCGAATGTCTTTGTGGGGCAGATTGAATGTTGCATGAAAAGAATTGCTGGACAATGAAAAGCAATGAATATCTTAATAAGTGTTTACATGTTTGGAGAAAAATGAAACAGGTTTTCTTCGGGTGTTGTCCAGTGTGTGGCTGAAAGAGATGAGGAGAATGTTTAGAATATGAATATGTAGGGTGTGTATGAAATATGACACACCAAACAGACTTCTACGATAATTTAACGTATTTGTGTGAAAACAGTCTTCCTGCCAATCAGTTGTCATTGCTGGATGGGGAGGGCCTGTTAACCTCATTTGTTTTCAGTGAGCTTGTCTCTCTCTGAGTGTTTTAAAATGTGATATTTTCAAAGTCTTTGATGAAAGACAACCTAGACTTTTTTATTTTTTTCCCCAGTTTGTGGCTGCAAGCTGAATTTGAAGGGGTGTTGTGAATACGAGCTGCATACCTATTAGCCACAACATTAAAACCAACTGCTGGGTATATTGATCAGTCCTCTTTGCACCTGTAAAATAGTTCTGAGCCATCAGGACATGGACACAGGACCTCTGGTGGTGTTCTGGTGGCACTGAGGCACTGGCAGCACATTCTTTGGGCCTTATGAGGTCTTCTTGGGAGTTTTTGTGGCTTTGCAGTGTTTATTGTCCCTGACTTACTTTTCTTTAACATTTTCTAAGTTTAAGGAGTTTCTTCTTCATTAAATATTAAGAACTTACAGCCTGAACTGTTGAATCCAGAGTAAGACCATCTGTAGTACTGCTCCTAGTTACAGTGTGATAAATTACAAGTATACAGGTGTAGGGACTGAATTCAGAACTAATCTATGTCAAGATTACAACTGTTTGATCATTAAAAAACCCCAAAAACAAACATAGTTTAACATTTAATAAAGACACACAGCAAATTCCTACCATGTCTGTTTCAGCAAAATACAACAAAGAAAAAAGAAGTAGAGCCTCTAAAGAAAAGTTCACATACACTTGTGAAGACCATGTACATCAATAGTTGTGACTTTCCAATGACTGCTATAACTCTGAATTTTGTAGGATTTCTTCATTATTCTATTTGCTTTGTGTAAAGCATCAGTTCCACTGGCACCAAAACAACCCCATATAGTGAAGGCCTCACCGTCTCTCCTCTAAACACATGTTGTCATTGTGACCAATTAGCCTATTTACTGTTTCATCTGGCCACAGAGCATTCCTTCAGAAAGCCTTTTCTTTACCCATGTGACCCACAACACACTTCAGTCCAGTTCAAAGTGGTACTTCTAGAGGAAGGGCTTCCGTCTTACATGGCAGCCTCCCAGCTCATGGCGATGTAAAAGACACCTGACTGTGGATACTGACAGCTGTGTTGCAGCAGCTTCTAATTCATTGCAGAACTACTTTTTGGTCATTCTTGGTTGACTCTCTCTTTCTCAGCAGCAGGTGATAGCTTGTGTTTTTTTCCTCATCGTGGCAATGACACAACTGTACCTTTCACTTTATACTTACAAATCCTGATTTGCGTGAATCTGTACCTGCTTTGATCCAAAATGAAAAAGGCACATGTGTTTCAATGATTCCATCATAGAAAATTAGGAGTTGTAGGAGTCATTGGAAACTCAAGACTGCCATGATATACTTTACAAGTGTATGTAACCTTTTGTTCACACCGTATGTTAGCTTTCTGTCTGATAAACTTAATAAGTTGAGTAAACTCTCAGCTGTTTATTCACTTAACTCATCATTTTACTTCACAATCGCTCAAGTTATAAAAACTCAAGTTTTTAAGTTCTAAAGTGATTTAAAAATGGAAAGTAGGCATTTATGTTCAGTTATTAGACATTAGCAAAACTCATATTTACATAAAGTAAAGAGGACAAGATGAGTTATTTGACTGAATTCCTTAATGTTATTTAACAATGTACAAAAAAAGTTGTGATAAAAAAGGTAAAAATGTACATTTTTCCAAAGCAGATGTGTAATATTTTTTGGTGAGTGAACATTTCATTTTGTCCTTGAATTTGGAACACATTTAAGAGAACTGAGATCTGAAAGGTTGTTTGGCTCAATATCAACAAAGCTGAATTACCAGCCAAGCAAGATTGGAGAGCAGAGTGGAGCTGCAGACCTCCAGGAGAAAAACTGTCACTTTACTGTGTGCCACTTGGTCTTCTCTAATTAACTTAAAATAATAGTGCTACACTTTGGGAAAAGCACTCATTTGCTTTCTTTCCAAGAGTTCAATTAGATAGTTAAACTTCCAAGTCTAACCAAAAATACCATGTTGTGTCTACTATTGGCGCTGTGATCAAATTAAGACAATAAGACCCATTAACTTTCAGAGTTTCTATTAGAACTATTTCTGAACTTTTGACATAGTAAGGCCAGCTTGTGAGTTCTTTGTATCACTGATAAGTCAAGTGTGACTTTACTGCTGAATTCCTGAGTTTCTACACATCACTGCTGCTTGTAGTGATATAGTCCTGACAAAATCAAACAGGGTTTCTGCTGCCCTCGTACAGCAGTGACTTAGCATGTTGGAATAGTTCAACCGTTGTGTTAAATATGACTGAGATTGGCTCATAATCAAGAAAAAGCCAATGTTTGAGACCTGTGTGATCACCTGTCTCTTCCGGTCTTGTGCATGTGAAATGTCTGAACTTTTGTCAAGGTCACCATCATTGTCACTCCTTTTAGAAAGCAAAGAACTCATCACCCTGGTGACCAGAAAAATGGAAGCTTTTTAGGGGTGTGAGCAGGTCTTTTATAACCCAAAAAATGGTATATTCCTAAACTTCATCAAGTATTTTAGCTGTCTAAACACCAAAAAGTGACTCAGAACATTAATAATAATAATATTAATAATAATAATAATAATAATAATAATAATAATAATAATAATAATAATAATAATAATAATAATAATAATAATAAATATATGTAATAGTGGTGCCACACAGGACCTGAACCCCACTCTTAGAGGTTAAAGTTCTGCAAATCACTCAAACCAATACCATGCCCAGCAAACACGTTTATAAACACTAAGTTCTGCAAACACCTGTGTTTTCATTTTACTATGTTGATTTATTTATATTTTCCCTTAATTTGCTTTGCTTTTGATCATTGATCTGTTTACTTGTACTTCTTATTTTCTACGGTCTTCTTATGTTTTTTTATGTGGTATTAATCACACTGGCCACATGTGGTGAGTACTGCCCCCTCGGGTTGCCAGGATCTTGACTGTCTGTGCTTTAATTAATTAAATGCTAAGCTGAAAGCTAACATTAGAGAGGGCTTGATGATATTGTTGAAGAATAATCTAAGCAATTTAGTTTATTTTTTTTCATTATTTTTTCACTATTATTTGGGAATGAAATTCTAGCAGCAAAACATATTTATTTTCAGGCTCGGTCTTAATTTCATTTCTCGACATGAAAATAATGATGACCAATAACCTCAATGATCCAAACCATCTGACAGCATGATGCAGCATTTGCCAGGGCATCTGGCCCACTAATTATAATTCCACTCAGAGGTGGAGATACGGTGCTGAAATTGGCTGGAGCAGAGGTCAGGTGGAGACTCTTCACTGTACAGCGGTGATGAGTAGCAGAATGCCGGGGTGATGATGATGATGTCTTATTTAGGTTTGTTTACTTTTTAGATTACCGCCTTGTTACTGGAGCCTCACCCAAGCTGTGAGGATTAATACTATTATCAAAAATACAGTACATTGATTGAGTAAATTGCATTTTTTTTTTGGTAATCCTTTCAATCCCAGAGTTCAATTTGCATTCTCAAATAGTGCTTTCACTTTGTCAAAGACAAAAGAGTCATTCTTTTATGCATAGTGCATTATGGGATCTGCATATGTAATATGTTACATCGGATAAAATGATTTGATGCAGAGAAACATTTTACACTATAATAATCTACATCTAATCCAATTTTGAGATACAGTTTGGCAGAGTCCATTAAAAAATCCTCTCATTCAAACAGAGACTGTTTACCTTTGGATGAACACTGTGGACTACCAGGTAATGGAAAAATAAATAACACAAAATGCCAATAACAGACTCTACCTCTATGCTGGCATGACTGTGTAAAATTCAGCCCTACATTTAAACAGAGCGTTCCATCAGATTCTCGAGCATTAACATCAGAAATGGAGGAGAAATGAAAATTACAATATTTAACTCTAAGGGTAGAAAGAACACATGAATAATAATGAGGTTAAAATGGATTAATGGTTGAACCTTGCACCAACAGAATCTTTCTGTGGAGAATCTCAGGATCAGTAAAAAGCTGAGAGTAGAACTAACACAAGAAAGGTCAACTCATTGAGGTAAAATAAAGCCAAGCTGCAAGCAGTTGATACAGGTCACAAAAATGGCTGCAACACACAGCTTTCCAGCTTAAATTAAAAATGTGTGATATAATCTCAGCTGCAGTCTTGTTTCCCCAATTATAGTTTCTTTGCTAAACTTTGCGTGACTCATCTGCGTTTATAAATGCATTGTTAATGCTTCATGCAGAAGCTTATCTGTGCTGATTTAAAAAAAAAAAACTAAACTAAAAAGGAGGAAGAAATGTTGAGAAGAATTCAAATCTTTTTGCTTTCACCTTCACCAAGGATTTCAAGTAATTCCTGCATTTAGAATCTTAGTGTTAGCAAGGTCATAATAGCAGTCTAACAGCACCAGTTTGATTTCTTCTTATTGCTATGTCACGTTGACTGTGATTGAGTGAAATAAAATATAGTTTCTCTGTTCACCTCCTTAGTCTAATGCATTTTATTCTCAATGCACTTCCTCTTTTCTTTTATCAGCTTCCTCTCTTCAAAATGTGCCTTGTCTGAGACAAATCAGTTGTTTAATATAGCCCACGACCGTGTAGAGACTTGAATTCTTGTGAGCCATGTCCCCAAGTCAGTAATTAACCTTAAACACAATCAGTGTCTCCTAATGAAAAACAAGCCACTGGTTATTCACAGCTTTATCTTGCTGCAAAAATCCCTCTATAATCTCCTGGCATATTGATGGCTAGGTGGAGGTGGGCATCTTTTTAAGTGTGATAGATGGAGTTTAGTTTCAGGCTGCTGCTGCTGCAGCTTCCCTCTCTGACCCAGTCATCCCCAGAGAGCCTGGCATGAGCCTGAGCCGCAGTGTAGTTCTGCTGAAAAGCCTTTTGTTGTTCTTCAATCTGTATTCAGAAGACGAGCAAGAAAACCACCTTTACTTTTACTTTTTTTTTTGTAATTTGTAGTTTTTTTTTTTTTTTTTTAAAGCTTGTTTAATTTATTTTTTTTAAATTCAGATTGAATCAGCAAACAAAGAGGCCAGTATCCTTTTTATTGGGAGTGCAATACTTGCATAATGGCACCACCTGTAAACACTTTGTCTCCCGAGACTAACTTTTGATTAAATTGAGTGTAGTTAGAGTACAGAGATGTGGAGCTGTTTCTAGGTGATGGAAATCCTAAGAAGCTGACATTGAAGAGAAATAATCAAATAGGAAAAAAGTAAAAAGTAGGAACTAAGTGCATGAAGTAGGGCTTCCCTCAGACCTCAGATTGCAGGTCTTCACCAGCTACACCATGCAGTTTTCCAGAAGGAAAGTTCTTGCACTCACTTTTAAACCCCGTGAAGAGATCACAATCTGTAGGAGCTGTAAAATGTCCTAACTGCTGGCCTACTGCTGCATCGACAGAAAAGGCAAAACCACCGTAAGGGTTGTGCAGTCACTTGTGGGGAGAATTTTTCCATATCTTTAATCCTTGTAGCTGCTAAACACACTCATAAATCTAAAAACGCGAAAATAAAATGAACTTAAATTACAGTTCTCTGGAGCAAAATTAATTGTTTCGATGAATCATCTAATTGGTGAAATAGGTGATAGATTAATCAAAAGAAAAATTGCATTTGGTGGCAGCCATACAGCCCACCTAGTTCTACATCTGAATGCAAGACTGCATGCATCATTCTTCACCCTGTCTGCGAAAACTGAACCATAGATCAAAAAACTGTTGTCTTTCACTCATCTCGAAATTATCATTTTGATTTCTTATTAATTAGAGCTGAAATTAATGTTTGTTTTCCTTGTTGATTAATCTGCCTATTACTTTCTCTATAAATCACTTCTTTGTTTAGTCCATGAAATGTCAGAACAGTCACAGATATTTTAATGCAATGCTTCAGCATTTTTGCTTTTAAGTCACGGAAAATATTAGCTAAATATTAGACAACCTTCTGACGAATTATTGCCTTATTACTACCATCATACCAAAAGATTGTCCTCTCTTGTGTTGCTCCATTGCAAATATACCCAAAACAATAGTTTAGAGATAAGATAAACTTTACTGATCCTTTACTGGGGAAATTTGTTTAATAAGGAGGCTGATTTTGCTGTTGACATATCCACTGATCTTAGCTGAAACCAGTACATCATCTTTTGACTTGAAGCGATCATTTGACATAAAGTGTAAAAGAAAAATAAAGACCTCAAGCTTAAAGCAGAAACCAGAAAAGTTTGTACAGAAGATGCTATATTTGTGCAATATAACTCAGATGTGCTCTTAAGTGCAATACAGATCTTCTGCATCGCATACATTCTTGTCAGTTCACGCATACCATTCAATGCCTTTATAATATGCTCTTTAGGAGACAAAATGGGATGAAATTGCAGCTTTTCTGAACAGCTCACACACCACTTGTGTGTATTTTCTTTACGAAGTTCATCCACACAACATTCAGTTTGAAGCCTTGTGCTGTTGCTGGCGACACACACAGCTACTCTATCTCAAGGAATGCCTCTGTTGTTTGTTATGGTTGATCAGTCCAGTCTTTCCCTCCGTCTGTGTATCCGGTGTGTCCTATGGCTATCAAATGAGGTGTGTCGAATGTGTCGTCTGTGCTGCACACTGCTGCACGTTACTTACACAAACCCACAATGAGAGTGTAGCTACTGTGGTGTTGGGACAAGTGAACATGAGAGTAGTAGAAATATTTATGGTCTCTAGATTGAATCCAAACAGCTTTGTTTATACCATCAAAAAAGTGTTGATTTACTTGTCACATGATTTTTGTCATGAGTGCAGGATGTAGTTTGTATTTGTACAGTCAACTTCAGCACAAATGGAGTGAAAGTTGGCCTGGACAATAAAATGGCAGCAATAAAAAATTTGTTCAACAGAGTGTTCAGTTGTTTCACCTAGATGCAGTAGATGCAAACTGCCATTAAAAACACATAACAAAGATGCAAAGGTCAGGTCCATGAATAAACCCAAAGTGTTCTCCGTCCCTGGCTCAGCCTAACATGTGCCTTCATAATGGAGCCCTTTCGCCCTCCATCTCTCTCCCTCGGCTGCTGTGCAGGTCTCCCAAGGTATGCTAATCCACTGGCTGGTTCTTGCCGCTTCGTGATCAGGCTTTGCAATCTAAAACCTCTCGTAACTCTGTGTCCCTCGCCACCTTCACTTAAGCAATGCGCTCCAGATGGCTGCTCCTAAGGCTGACGGACTTTATGTCAAGGTGAATGTAGATTCCGGTCAGTGTCTTCATCTAGTGATAGTCAATGTGTGCAATGACTTCACCCCAAGAAGGATGAAGCTGTGATCATTGCTTTCGAATATGTGCCATTTTTAAAAATGTTGCATGCCACAGCCCTGGGGCCAGTCTATGATGCCAGTGGTCTGCACAACCAGTTGCCCTGCCTATTTGCATTGCAGCCAGCCCTTATATCTATCCTGGTGCATGATGGGCCTACCACAAGGCCCACCAAGGTGGTGTGGCATCAGCAGTAATTTGGACATTATAATGTGTACTACTCATTGACAATCGATATACCAGTTGATCTTCATTTCAACCTTCACCCATGGTTATGAGATCTGGGTAGTGACTGAACAAAGGACATTTCACAACGTGGCCAAAGTTTCCTCTACAGGCTGGCTAGGCTCAGCCTTTAATATAGGGGGATGACCTTCCTGTCAAAGGGGCCCACGTTGAGCTGGTTTGCACAAATGATTAGGAAGCTGTTATGCACCCGTCTAGGGGGAAGGTGCATAGCATATTTGTTTAAAAAAATAGAATATTTTCCCAGCCCCAAAACAACCAACAGGATCTATGAAAATTACAAAAAAGTTTATTTACAATATTTTAAAATAAAACATGCCACTCCATGGGCTAGACATTCAAAAAACAACAAAAAACTGGATTCAAACTAAAGAGGCATTTTAGCATTCAAACAAAAAACTTATCCAACGAAAACACAGCTACTACAAAAAGAAACCTAAGTCTACAAACAAAAGCAAAGCTAGCCTAATCAGAGAAAACACAGGTTTCAATCAAATTGTTTGGGAAATCAAGCAAAAAGGTGCTGCTGTCAGAATGGCTCTCTCCTCCACTGCAGATCGCTGAGATTTAAAAAGGGGAACAGCCAACCAGCATCGTCCGCCTTGCCGCCAATTACACCTTCTGGACAGAACAAAGATCTCCACACAGACAGACCACACACTACAAACTAACAGGACGAACAGACTACTCACACAGAAAACAAGGACGAGACAAAGATCCACACAAACACAGAACACCCACTCCCAGACAGCAAAACAACTCCCAAATACAAACACAACTATACCATATTACAGAATACGGCCACAGTCGTAACAGATGCCCAATTGGGTTCTTTCCTTTGCAGGTTTTCTGGGTACATCCAACTAACCAACTAACATTTGTCAAGCAAGGTGTTCCTCGCAGAAACACTGACAACTGATTAATGCACAATATTGAAATTTATTTGATTCAGAATCATCTTTGTTGGCATCCCATCATTATTCTCAGCAGCACATTAGTATTGTAACCTGAGTCCCAGCCCGAGGATATCCTAAAATCTAAAAAAAGGCGAGTGCTGCAATAACCTTTCCTGAAGCACCACCCTCACGTCAATAAATAAATAAAGTGAAAAGACAGAAAAGCGCTTTCATGTCACCCAGAGGATAGATCCCTTTGGTTTAGGTAACAGTATGGCCTTTTCTCCATCGCAACCCTCAGGCCAAACTTTTTTTGGTTGTCTTTGCCTTGTGGATGGCTCAGAATAACAAAGGTGCATCTCTGTTGTACTTTCCGTCCAACCTTTGTGTAAAGAAAACACCCCAGCCTGGGCTTATTATGGTTACTATAAACTTTTACACTGTTCCAGTAGGAAATCTTCAGTGTTGCAGATAAAGCCATGAAACATTCTGTGAGCTTTAGAGAGAAGTTTGGCAATGTTCAGTACTGATCATCCCTCATTTGTGCATTGTTTACAACCGACCTCATGGTCCTTCTCCTATACATCATGTGTCTCGACAATATGTGTCTGGATGGCTTTCTGTTATTATTCAGCAGAATTTAAAATACTTTATCAGAATACTTTATATCAGACTTTCATTATGTTTTCTCATTTCTCATAATCTTAGAGCAGTCTTACAAGACAGCCAAATTTATATATATATACCAAGACATTCAGTTCAGACAACATATACAGACATAAACCACAACCAAGATCTTTCTAATATTGGTTTTAGGTAATTATTAATGCTGTAAAATCATGCTTTATGTCAGTTTTGATATTGGATGAGATTATTTCTTTACTTTAGAGTAATAGTTCAGAATTTTTGGAAATGGACAATTTTTTCCTGTCCGCGAAGTTAGCCTAGTGCTGGCTTCATATGTTGAGCACAAAATCTAAATAACAAAATGTACAACTGTCCACACACTGTCTGGACTGTATATTCTATACATGAGCAAATGCATTAATATAATAATGAAGGACGGCTGGAACCAAACACAAATCCCTGGGGAGTGTTGCAGCACAGTATATATGCACTTGTGGGACTCATGAGGCCACAAAATATGTCAGATTCAATTCGGAGTTTCCGCAGAGGCAGTGGGTTGGAATTAATGTTTTCTGGGGTGTGTTCAAATGCTGGCCAGTCACTGGATATGAAGGGAAATCTCAATAATGTAATGGTTTAATCCCTTAATGTCGTAGCTCTATGACAAGCATGCAGAACAGGCTCTTTCCTTTTCAACCTTTGTGCAAGCACATGTCCATGAATAAAAATGCAGTTCAGTGGGTTCTCATGGGGCCATTACAAATTGAGCATGTAGTTTGCCGACACTGGTTAGTTTCCAGGGCAACTTTAATGTTTCTTTTTCTTTTCATAGTGATTTTTTTTGTTTCACAACAATGTGCAATTAACTCTGAAGACTCTTAACTAATTTTATCAGGTGAGATTAATATTGCCTGTGATGCTGAAGTGTTACATACTGAGGCAATTTATGACACATTCATGATGTTCAAGTGTGACTTGATTAATGCTACAGCTTCTACTTATTAATTATAATGTAATGGTTTAACTTTTAGAAATAATGATACATGTTCAGGAAACTTTGTCCTAAGTTTTCTTTTTGAGGTAATTCTCTTTCAATGTGAGCAGTGTTCACTTCAGAACAATAATCCTTGTTAGACGTGGGTTGCTGACTTTAAGTTGCTTCATCAATCCACAGTGAAATGTGAAGTTGGGCTAAAATGTTAATGAGCTTGAATATTAGGTGGCAGTTGGACCTATTGCAAGGCCAAGGCTGTAGCTGCATTAAATTACTCAGACAGGTGTCATCATTTGCCGGCCATTTGCCAATCTCCAGTTTGCTTTGCTTTGCTTCAGGAGTTCAGTACAGAAGAGGAAACAGCAAAGCATAACATTATTTTTCCAAAAATGAAAACTTTCAAACATATCTAATTGGCCATTTCAGTTGGGGAGCCCAAATACTGCACACTAAGCTGTTTACACTTAAGTATATAAATAAATGTTCTTGAGGACAAGTGCAGCATATTTGACATGATCTGAAATGAACCACTAAAGCCGACAATTTCAGCTTTAAAAATTGCACAAACAGTGCCTGTCTCTCTCTGTCAGCATCTTTGGTTATGTTGTTGGCCCTGTCTGCTTTTCCATGTAAGAGCTGTTTAAAAGCAATGGGATAAGTAGTTAGACTCCAGGACTTTTGCCTTGCTCAGGTGATTTGCACATCTGGATGATAATATTAGCATGTTTAACCAGCAACTATTGAACGTCACTGTCACCCTGCCCTGGTCCTGAATCTCAAATCTTCCCACATAGCTGATTTAAAAGAAGCAGGTGCCTCTTCTAGCTGTGTGTCATTTACACTTCCTGTACAGCAGCCAACTCGGTCAGACCACCAGTCTTGACCTAAGCTGAGGATGGCTTGTTGTTAACTTGCCAGCGGCTTAGGCCAGTCTGATGCTTTCCATTTTTGAGTATGGGATGATCCACTATGATCCTCGTGACGTATATATTTCATCATCGTCCACACACACCCCTCCGTGGACGTCCAAAATTTGTGCTCACATGGTGACAATGCAACAAAAGCAGTAGTGCACATGCTTGGTAATGGTGTGCATGTGCAGAAAATATCGATACAACATACCAGTAACCACACACCATGATGTCCACAGCTGTCCATGTGCACATCTGCAATGGAGTATAATGAAGGCTTTACAGCTAAAGGTTTCCAGGTGGAGCTCATGCTTGTGAAATTTGGTGCCATGGTCCATTAATTATGTTTTTTACTGCACTTTCTCTGTTCAACTACATGCACCTTACCATAGTGTTTATACTGTGACAGTTCAGAACAAATACACTCACTTTTACACCCCTACTTTTAATGCTACTCTCTCTCAAGAAAAGAACAGATATATGGCAGCTTGATCTGACCTTCTATCTGAACGTGTCTGTTTATGTTTGGCATTGTTTGACTGGTCAACTTAGCTTGATAGGAGATTTTTTTCTCATTGTTATGGCCTAGTGTAGGTCAGCATCCCCGTGTATCTAGTTTTACAAATAAACAGTTTCTAGTTTTACTAGAGGACTCTCAGTCAGTAGAGGCTTTTCAAAAATGGTGTTCCTTGACCTGTCTTTCAATGGAAAAAGAAAAAGGGTCCAGTATGATGTTGGGTGTAGGAGTGAAGGCAAACCCACACAGTCAGTAGTTAGGTAAACATAGTGTACTAAATCGCCATTGTCCTTCACCTGATCTGTAGGTTTAGTGACCTGCACTCACTGCACTTTTTTCAATTCAATTCAATTCAATTCAATTCAATTCAATTCAATTTTGTTTATATATCGCCAATTACAGGTCAAATTGTCTCAAGATGCTTTACAGAACCCATATGCCTGAACCCCCAGAGCAGCCCAAAGGCGACAGTGGCAAGAAAAATACCCTTTTAACAGGGAAGAAACCTTGAGCAGAACCAGGCTCTTTATGTGGGGGGACCCATCTGCCTGCTGGCCGGCTGGTTGAGAAGGACAGAAGAGGTAGAGAGGTAGAGGGATAGAGGTAGAGAGGTGGAGGGATGGGAGAAGAGGAGGGTGGTGAACAAGGAACATATAACACACAGTTGGATACATGCATGATAAGCTAGATGATACGTACAAAGTACAAGCTAACATTGAAATTGATTCATAGTTTACTGTTATGGTGTACAGTTCTGGCATTAAATATAAATTAAATATACTACATATATAGCTGGTAGTAAAATTCAAACAGTATGTAGATGAGCATATCAAGTATAGTGTGGATGCTGCAGACTTTTCAGCATCACAATAATAACAAGCAAGGCACTCAGAGAGCACAGTACTCCACCAAGGCTGCTCAGTCGTATCATTTCCGACAGAAGAGTCCCGATAAGTCCACAACAGTCGATTTGTAGTAGAATCGCAATCATGTGATTGTCACCAGGCTGCTGACGTAGTGTTCACTTGTCATAGTTACAGTAACTTCGTGCCGCAATGATACAGAAATGTTTAACAAATCTGTGGATCCAGACTATAAGCCACATCACTGTCAGAACCTAATCACTTGGTCCTTGTGTCATTTCTGACCTGCTCTGAAAATTTCATCCAAATCCGTTATTCCGTTTTTTAGTAATGTTGCTAACAGACAGACGGAAAGACAAATGTACACCGATCTTGTCATAACTCCACTGCACTCCTTGGCAGAGTGAAAATGAGTTAGACTGATGTGACATCAAAATCATCCTAACAATTTAAAATCATAAACATGTGAGATGTTTATTACAGTGAGTGGTGTATTTAGTTGCATTAACTTTTACATCAGTCTGATGGCATTCAGTTCAGACTTTTGGTCTTGAGTTGAGAGTGTTGAAATATTTCTTGGCCCTTGGAAAATTGCAATCCTGATTTTAAAGTAATTCAGAAATGCGGCCAATTCATGAAAATGCCATCATTTACTATGAGCGTGTCTGAAAGAGTTTATGGTTTTCAATCAAACATCCCTCTATATGTAAATAGAAGAAAGAATATCTGCTCACCAAATGTAATTACAGTGTTGCGAGAGGCTTCACTTGCAGGCTTCAGCATTCAGAATTCACACGGTGGTTGTGAAAAGGTTTGAGAAACTTCCCGAGTAGCTTGACCTTCCAGCACTCACAGATTCATGAGGCAGTGCTATTGATTTAAACAGGTGTAAAGGCCTTTCTCCTGCTGAGGAAATTTAATCATGTCAGAGGGCCACTGGGTTATTGCACAAGACACTGTCACCAAAGCCATAGGACATTTTTATGTCATGGGGCTAGACGATATTAATTTTACTTTCACCTTATACTGTGGGAAAGAAATGGTGTGGAGATCCACAGCGGATTCCTGAGAGAACACCACCAAAACTGAAGCACCCAAAAAGAGGTTTTGAAAGAACTTCTTTTTTTTTTTTTGGGAAATATCTACAAGTGCTCGAATGAGCCCTGAATTCACATTCTGCTCAGTTTCCTGACTTAATATATTCAGGATCTGTGCTGATCCTCCCTGAGAAATCCAACGATAGAGGTCTTTACTCTGTTGACTAAGCTAAGTAAAAAAAAAAAACAAAAAAAAAAAACCCCACAAATGTACATTTAAAATCAAAACAATACTGTGATTAATTTCAATTAAATCTGAAGCATGTTCCGCAAATCGCCATTATCTCAGTCTAACTGTAAAGTGTCTTAGATAAACCTTAATATTTAGTAAAATTGGTAGCAGTGTGTGTGTGTGTGTGTGTGTGTGTGTGTGTGTGTGTGTGTGTGTGTGTGTGTGTGTGTGTGTGTGTGTGTGTGTGTGTGTGTGTGTGTATGTATACGTGTGTGTGTGTGTGTGTGTGTGTGCGTGTGTGTATGTATACGTGTGTGTGTGTGTGTGTATACGTGTGTAGGTGTGTGTGTATACGTGTGTGTGTATGTTTGACTCATGACTCTTTTTTTTAATGTCACTGTTCTTCTTTCCTTTAATCTGAAAGCCGTACACTATTATTTTGATGAGACTTGATTCTTTTCTCTTGTTCTTCTCTTCTTTTTTTCTTGAGTCATTTTCTTAAATCCTGGTTGTGTCCTTACCTTGGAGCTGATGTTTAAGCTCCTCCAACTCCTGCTGGCAGGACTTGTCTGTCGCAGCTGCAGCTATTTGTGTACATTGGATGTTTTGGTTCATCTGTTGCTGCTCAGCCGACAGACTTTTGATCAGTTCTTTCTGATCAGAGATACACTGTTGCAGAGACCTCATTTCTCACTTTTAGGTTGCCGCTCTTGTTGTTCTGAGTCTCATGCCTCCCTTTAAGCTCTTGGTCTGAATCTTCTAAATGATTGAACTCTCTACTCGCTTCTCTTAGGTTTTCTATCAGCTCGTCTCTCTGGCCCAGCTCTTACTTGAAGTGACTTCCAATTGATCTTCCAGGTCCATGATTTTTTGTTGATTCTCTTCACATGTTCTCTCTCTGCGGTAGAGATCTTTCCGGTTATTTGTTGACTTTTTGACCTTTACAAGGGTCACATATTTGATTTGTGGACTCTGATGGCTGATGACCAAGTGTTTTGCGATTGAATGAGTCTTGAGTTTCCTCAGAAAAGATGTCTATGACAGCTTTCAGCTTCTCTGTTTTTCATCTATCCAGTGTGGGGCAACCTGTGACCCCTGGGCCCCAAGCAAAAACATAAGCCCTGTAAGTTATGTTGTTGTTTACATTCAAACTTTGTAAACACACAGCTCCTGTAAATCTCAATAAATGAGAACTGGTGGCATTAATGCTGCTTACACTGCAGTGGAACAGTTCAGAAAGTACATCCATGTTGGTGTGAAATGAAACAAATTGAAAACATACATGTCTGGAAAATCTTCTGTAATATGAAACATATCGAAGAAGCTTGTTGTCACTGGATCATCCACAGAACTGGAATCAAGCAGCTGGTAGTGATCAATAATCAGTGATGAGCTCCTGTGTATTGGTGGAAAACTTGTTGTTAACCCCATCGTTGATGTAGATTAGTGGAATGAAGGAGTCAGCAGTTGTTGATCCGACATGGGAAACTGCTGAGGAGGTCCCTGAACTGTTTTATAGTTTTTTATGAACTTTTTCACCATTTTATCAGACAATCAGGACTCGTTTTTCAACTCTCTTACTTTGCTGAGATAAACTTTAATATGCTTGACATTAAACACTAACTTATCAGAAGTTTGTTAAGTTTTTTGACTCTGATTAGGCTTTGGAACGGCTGGACCAATTTGCTTTTCATTTTGAGCTTTGGAGATTGGTCGAACCAAATGAACAGTACTTGTGATTGATTGGATTAAGTGTAGAAAGACTTTACAGTGCTTCAGATAGCGTTAGCTACAGACTAACAGGCCCAGCAAACCTCTGAGTACTAGCATTAGCCTAGCACAGTTAGCAGCTGCACTGACACTGAAGTGGGAAATATTCTGATATTTTCATTGCAACAGAAACTGAGCAGCTGCGTGAGATTGTGGTGTTTATTACAGCTTTAGCAACATCTTCAGCCACACCTTCAAACAGCTCTGCTAATTTACAGTCTGATAATGTGCTCACCTGTTCCCGTAAACAGTTTTGCAGTTTTGATTGGCTGTTACTGGTGATGTTGAACCAATCAGATATACTGTTGCTGTGGGCAGGACATTGCTACAGAACCAAAGTAAAACATGTATCTGTTGATAATTGGTTAATAAAAATAATGATACCAATAATGAAAATGCCAAATATCAAATTGAATTATTGGGCAGGGGCAAGTTGAGAAAGAGCAAGAAAACTGTGTGTGTGTGTGTGTGTGTGTGTGTGTGTGTGTGTGTGTGTGTGTGTGTGTGTGTGTGTGTGTGTGTGTGTGTGTGTGTGTAGGTGTGTAGGTGTGTGTGCGTGTGTGTGCACTCGTACTCGTAGGTGAACATGCTCAGGCTGATTTCAATCCCTTTTGTGAATGGCTGATTATCACAATCTGTAGCTTAAGTCCAGCAAGAGCAGCAGCATTAAGCCCTTCAGTGTGAGTGAAAGACGAGGAGGAAAGAGTCGGCATGGCCCAGAAAAACAACAGTAAGTTGACATTTTGATTATCTTCATCTTTTATACCTTTTTTCTGAAAGTAGTTGTGCTGATTATGAGCAAGAGTGCTAATAAGACAGCACGGGTGCAAATGAATGGCACTACTAACGTGCCTAGATGACACATAACAGATTTCAATGAAACTAAAGACCTTTTTGTTTGTTGCCTCAGGATCTCACCTTGCTTTGATATTTATCATTAGCACATTTGAGACCTGATTGTATTGTATCCCAGAAACCCCAAAATGACTTTCACTCTTGAAACCGTAAAGGGAAACAACGGCACAATAATTTTAATTGTGATGTTCACCTCTGGTTGTCTTATGCAAATGCCAGGTTTTATATTAATGCAGAACAGAGTTCAATTAAAAATGAAAAGGGTGCAATTCAGTAAGAGATACATTTATTATTACTTTCTCTCTCTCAACAAGTTACGTGAGCATATTGAGCCCATTGTGAAATCCAGCAGGAATTTCTGATTGCAACAACAAGCAGATTAGTCTTACTGAGCTCTCACTCACCACCTCCCTCTCTTTTTCCTTTCTCTCTAACATGCAGTTCAGTTCTCCATCAGGGAATACAGGCCCACAGATCAACATGTGGTCATGTCACTGTTTCGTGATGGGATCCTCGAACACGTATACCCAGCCTTTTTCAAGGCCATGGGCAATCCTGACCATGTTGGCATTGCTCTGAGCGTTTGCATGGCTGGCTACGTGCTGGGAGGAAGCTCCTACTTCCAGGCTTTACTCTTTGGCAGTGCATGGGCTGGTCTCATTTATTACTGCTGCCTTGATATCTATGAGGGCTACATGATGAGGAGGCTAAGCACAGACATGGCAAATGTTCAAGCCAGCTACCTGGAAAACCCAGATAACGGATTCTGGGTGGCAGAGGCAGACATCAATGGCCAGTCGAAGGTGGTGGGAATGGTGGCAGTGATGGGGAAAAGGGGAGAGGAAGAAGGCGAGAGGTTCGAGGACTGGAACGGAGGAGTGACAGGGGGAGGCTCGGAGTTGGCTCAAGATGCCGGAGAAGGAGGCTACGGTGAGATGTCTCACTTGATCGTGGTGTTTCCATGGCGCCGCAAAAATCTGGGATCCCAGCTGACACGCAAGGCCTTGGATTTCTGCAAAGAGAGAGGCTTTGCCCGGCTCGTTCTGGACGTCAGCGCGCCACAGACGGCGGCTATTTCCTTGTACCAAAAATTCGGCTTTGTTCAGACCGCATCCCACTGTGACACGCACGCTAACCGCTGGTTCGCCAAACTCGCCAAAATAAATGTGATGCGAATGGAGAAGCTAATTTAAACCCAAAATAAACTTTAGACCTCAGCACCTGATACAACAATATACAGCACATCGAGAATATTTCAGTTAATTTATGCCTTTTGCCTCATTTATTGCAAAAACCTCTCAGTTGTGTCATACCTGGTCACTTGTGTCTCCAGCTCGCTATCATGGTAGTTTGAGAAAAATACATTAAATTTCATGTTTTTTTCCACAAAGCGGCATTAACGCTCTCAGTTTCCTTGTATTTCTTCTTGCCTTGATGTATTATGTATACACCTGCACCCCTGACAGTCCATTGCCCACAAACATGGAGAACAATGAGATAATTAGTCAACTTCTCTGCTTAGCCAAATCAACTTATTATTTGTATGCAGACAAAAAATAAATATCATGAGATATCTTATGAATAACTGGATATTAAACATAGTCACATTCAATTATCTATTTTTCTCCCGTCCACTCAGGAATATAAAAATATATGTGAGAAAGGAGAAATCTAGTCATTTGGAAGCAGGAGAACTTTCTTTTAAGCCTCTTTCCAGGGAGAAGTTGAATCCCTCTGCCTCAGAGGAATTAATGCCAGCTGACTTCTAAGACCTCACAACTCTTTGCTTAAAATACCAATGAAAAATGCAATAGTATCAGGACATTGGGAGGTTTAAAATTCTTTAGAGCTAAAAGAGCCCTGTGTGTGTGTGTGTCTGTGCGTATGTGTGTGGCATAAAAAGAGGATAAAGATTTCAGTATACCGCAGTGCATTCAGGTCATCATATACAAAGCAAATACTATAATTATTGACACCAAACAATGGAGAGAAACCTTAAGTGTTTCCTTACTGGTGGTCTTATGATATGTGTGAGCAGGGCCTGGATAAATGGGGTGAAATGGCCACGGGAATTACTCTTTTACAAAACAGAAACTGTGGTAGTTGCCCAGCATTTCTGAAACAATGTATGTCAACTTTATAGCCTGATGCCAGGAGTCTGTTTTCTCACAAAGCCTATTGTGAGCCACAAGCACTGTGCAGCATCAGCTAAACAATGTAGATTTACAGATTTCTTAACCTACATTGCGTCAGAAATCCCTCAAAAGTGATTACATTTTCCAAAATATTATCAGCACCACACAGTGCCTGCTTATCTTGAAAGAGTGTGTGTGTTAAAGGACGGAGAGCCTATAAGGGGAAACATCAAGCAACCAATGTGTGAAATGACAGGTGTGGACTAAATGAGTTTCAAGAGGGAGAACTGGATGGATAGAGCAGCTTGGCACCGAGATACACACACACACCATTCAGAGGCCTTCAGGCATCAATCATTCCTGCTGAGGCTGTCAGGAAAAAAAATTGTGCCGGTGTCCAGCAGGCAGGTGCTGAACCAGCCAAAGGCAGATGAGCTTTAATGCAGGCCAACCTGTTGTCATCCTCTCACAATTACCAGTACAACAGGCCTCAAGGTAATGACAGCTTGATTGTAATTCCTCTCGTGCACATGCTGCACAGATGAGTCAGTTGCAGTTATGGAGGTATGTTAGATGAAAACACTTTACAAATACTCTGTACTGAGTAAATACTGAGTAAAGCCAGAATTACTGTTGCCACAACGCCTCTAAACATATGGAGGTTTGCGGAATTTTTGACTCACACGAATTTGATCTGCATCAATCACCGGAAAATAACCCTTAACATTAAAACAGAAGACAAAAATGGAAAAAGTTAACTACAAATATCTATTCAACCAATATCTACACACTGCTTTATCCTCATTTGGGTCGTGGAGTGGCTGGAGTCTATCCAGCTGACTTGTTGTGAAGGCAGGGATCACCCTGGACAGGTTGCCAGTCTATCACAGGGCTACACATAGAGACAAACAAGCACACTCATTGTCATTTTTGCCTTTTTGGGACCAATTTTACAAAGACACGCATAAAACAACTAACTAGTTTGTGACTATATTTAGCTTAAAAAAAAACTTTGTCTAAACAGTCAACCGTGTCAAACTATTTATCTGCTTTATGCAGGAACTTCTCCTTTTGGTTCTTGAAGACATTTCACCTCTGATCCAAGACATTTCCTCAGTACTAACTGTCTGATGGGAATTCCCAATATCTCTCTATCTATCTATCTATCCATCTATCTATCTATCCATCTATCCATCTATCCATCTATCCATCTATCCATCTATCCATCTATCTATCTATCTATCTATCTATCTATCCATCTATCCATCTATCCATCTATCCATCCATCTATCCATCTATCCATCTATCCATCTATCCATCTATCCATCCATCTATCCATCTATCCATCTATCTATCTATCTACCTATCTATCAGGGCTGTCAAAATTAGCGTGTTAACATGGATTAATCCTGCACCATGATTAATCAGATTAAAATTTTTAACGCAATTAATGCATCTGCGGCGCAGAATGAGTCGAAATCCCTGAAACAAGGCATTTCGGTATTTTAAATTTGACGGGTCGCTTCTATATTACCGGTGCAGCTTTTCCAGTGTTTACAGTATTAGTTTATCACCTCAGGAAACACACAGACCAATTAGGCACGAGTTCAGACATCCCACGTGATGCTACTCAGCCAATGAATTGGTCTCTGCATTCTAGCTGCTAAACATCACAGCTGAGTTCAGGAAACAGGTGAGGGACAGACAAGAGGAGGACAGACAAAAAGATATACAATAAAAGCACTCAGAGAGTGCAGTGCTCCGCCAAGACTGTTCATTCCTCAATTTGTGTATTCAGAAATCATGGCAACATAGAATCTGGTCATTTAATATAGTGTTAACCGTTCCTGCTCAGCTGCCCGACTGTGGTCAGAAAGCACAGGGGAGGTCGGTTCTCCAGGGCCCAAGTTACCTTAGTTCACTTCGGGGTTAACCCCCTTCACTTCACCAGCGGTTGTGGAAGGCAAAGCACAGGAGCCCGGCCTTGTCTGAGAATGCTGCAGCCTTTAGTTGTAAATTGACTGTGGTTATACTGTACAGTTGCACTAACCCAGAAGCTACACTTCTTAACTCTTCTTCTCCTAACCAGCTCTCGTCTTCATTCGCTCTCGCTGCATTCAGGGCCGCTCGGATATCTCGCTGTCTCTCTCTCTCTCTCTCTCTCTCTCTCTCTCATATGTACACACACACACACACACAGACACACTGCTTTCTCTCTCTCACAACAGAGCCAAGCACTCTTATAACAACAGATCGACCCACAAACTAACTAAATAAATAAATAATTACCTTGTGTGAGCACAGCCATGTATTGTGCATGCGTACGTTATGTAGTACAGATGACGAATTGCGTGACGGAAATATGTAACATTTCGAGGGAACTGATGCAGATAAATGACACAGGGTTCACTTGTTGTCATGGTTACGGCGACGCTGTGCCGGCTGCTATATCTCGCAATGGAAAATCCTTAACAAATTCGTGAATCCAGACTAAGCCGTATTACTACCAAAATCTAATGAGGTGGTCCATGTGTCATTTCTGACCTTCCCTGAAAATTACGTCCAAATCCGTTAGTCTGTTTTTGATTAATGTTGCAGACGGACAGACAGATTCACAGACAAATGTATGCTGATCGTCACATAACTCCACCGTTCCTTGGCGGAGTAATAAACAAATCGACACCGAGAGGAAAGTCGCCCTGCACATGTTGACTGTGTTTGGCTCCACATACAGCTGTAAGCCAGCTTCTCAACTATGAATCCAAACTAAATATGGTTCCAGACTCACCAATGAGCTCCAAATGTGTTTGAGAACGACCCTGATACCATTCAGACCATGATTCAGAATACTGACAGCTCAGTAGCTGATGTATATGAGGATCAGGCTTTAGTTAATGCTGAAACCAATCCGTTAAAAAGTCCTGTGACTGGCCTCAGTCCTAATCTTAGGATTGTGGTTGGGGAATCTCTAGTCTTCAAGAACCAAAGAGAAGTCCAACTGTGTTTACCTGAAGCTGTAAGAATCTTCTAGTTAGACACAAATTGTTGTAAAGGTATTCTTTGTAGAACGATCACCTGAAAGAACAAGCAGGACTGCCTTAGTCCACAGTCAAAATCTTTATTCACCTTGCCATTTTCAGTGTGTGGATTGCTGCATGGAGGTTGTTGTTTCCCATAGCCAATGGGATTTGGATAATAGTAACATGCAGATACTAGATAAAGAGAAAGCTACCTGAACTACATGGCCAATGGCAGACTTATTTACCCACAGTCCACATTTGGTGAGTTATCCATCCACTAGCTATATCTGCTTTATTCTGTTGAGGGTCATGAGTGGCTCAGCTGGCACTGTGTGAGAGGAGAGGTAAACCCTGGACAGGTCACCAGTCCATCACAGGTCTTACACAGAAATATAGTGAGACTGTGTACAATCCAAAGAAGCACAGTGCTGAGATGCTGCAGCATCTTTATGTGGCAGTGCTACCTCAACAGTCGGGTTCAAGATAGTTTTCTTGGTGAAAAGAAAGCGACAGATTGTGTCCTCACGGCTGTATATTTCATTTTACTGCAGCATCTGAACTTCTGTTTTAGTTATTTTATACCACTGGTCAGCAGGTGTTACTGACTGTTACCACGCTATACTTATTTCCGAGCTAGTCCAGGGATAAGGTGTTTTAGATTTTAAATAAGTCTGTTTTTATTTTTCTAAAACTTGTGTTAGGCTACTCAAACACCATGAACACACACCTATTGCTACAGAGTAAAGTAAAATCTCTACGACCCTGGAAATTTTCTTCATTCTTCTCTCTAAAACTGATATAAATCGACTGAGGTCTGGAATCTGACTCAGCCACTTTATGACATTACCACTGGTTTTAAAGACATTCCTGTGCAGCTTTAGCTTTGAAGGTTGCGCCTCCAGACACACTACAGTCACCAACCCCTTGACTGCACACAGGTGACCTCTAAAACTAAAAGGTCACACCACTAATAATTAAGGTGTTTCTCATTAAAAGGGATTAAATAGTTTCTCGTAAGTCTGTGTAAACGTGTATTTACTATATTTAGATTGCCTTATACAAATGTGTTTTTACTCAGATTAAAGGGTCTTTTTCTGATGATCAGTCTACTTTGACTCAGCATTGTACAACAATGAAACATGGAATATTTCAAATGGGGTGAATTATAGTGTGAAATTTAATTTTTCATGGATGCATGCATGCACCAGCTGAGAGAGTAATGGATTTATTAGCATACTTAATGAGACTTCACAGAGAGAAATTCACAGGTAGGGCAGCTTTACTTAGGAATTTCTTTCTGTTTGATTTGTGCTTTTTTCCCCCCAGGTAGGCGTATCCATAACAAAACTTAGGATGACTTTTCATCTGTGTGTCATTATTGGACTAGAGGTTCCCAATTTGAGATAACATAAGATCAATGAAGTGGGCAGACTCCCATCAAAGGACGAGCTCAAAAATCCAATTGGAAAAGATTTCTTTGTCCGCTACAGAGAGGGACGGTGTGTGTGTTCACCTTCTTGTGTGTGGGCAGGGATTATCTCCAGCATGCATGCATTCTAACAATAAGGCATTTCTTTCTCTATCTTATTAATCTGACTCGTATGGAGATCAAAGCCATCTAGCTTATCGTAGGAAAAGAGTTGATATATCTCAAGGCAAACTTTGATGACAATACCAAGGCCAGCAATCAACATTACAAACAGTGCCTATGTGTAAACAGGCCTGGCTGTTTTTCTGTATTAGAAAGCTTACTGAATAGGCAAAGATTATGGAGATTAATTGCATAAGGATACCAGCCGCCTATGTGTTGTTGTCTGAGAGCCAGAGGTAGATTTGTTTGGATCATACATCATCATATGCTATTCACCACTGCCTTGAATAATCGCTTCTCATCTTCTTTGTTGCACCATGGGAAGTTACTTTTTGGCCGTTTCGCTGAACTTCACTGCAGAAGACAACACCTGGCCAATTACGCTAGCTGTTAAATCACAAATAGCAAAGGAGTGCCAGGCACTTACACAAACAGATAGCTTATCCTGCACCGTCTAGTGTCTGCATTTTAGGAACCTGACATTATGCAGAATCTGCACTTCCTTTTACTGAATAATTGGTCAATTATTCGCAGCACGGTTCAAGAATGATAAATGCACTTTTCTATAGGAGCAGAATATTAGACCACAGTGCACACTGAGACACTAACAAGTAAAGTATGAGAATCATCAGGAATGTGCTAACTGGATGCTTTAAATTATAGCTCACAACACTGGAGCATGTATGAAAGCATAATTAGTGTCTCATTACCATTCAAGATTGGAAGTCAAATTATGGGGATAAATGTGGGATTAGATGTGGCTAATGAGTTGGTATTGAACGGCAAACGTCGACATCGTGGATAAATGTTCCAGACAACATTAGACAGTGGCTCGTTTGCTGAGCTCCAGCTTCGGTGCAAGAGGACTGTGGGGATTTGGTCAAGGAAGTAATTGGACACAACAACAACCCGAAAAATTGATCACAGCTGCTGTAATTAGGAGAAATATGGGACAATCAATTTTTTCATGTTTCGGGCTCGATGCAAAGTTACTCACAATAATTGCATTCCGATATACAAAAGTGTAATAGAGTGTGATCCTCTTGTGTTTTAAATGATTCTGCAATATTTAAAAATAATGAATCAAGAGACTCCAATCTCAATCACAGTGAAGGTTTTGCATCTTATAGAATAACAATGACTGTCTAAATGCAGATTTGAATAGAATTCTTTCAAGCATGAAAGTTATTGGAGTTGGGGGGGTGAATCAAATTTTACTTTATCAAATAGCAAGAACCCTCCCCAGTGTTATTAAAGTTTTCTTTGGGCCCAATCCCCACCTGTCTTGAAGCAATTGCCTATATTTATTCCAAACATTCGGCTGTATTTCCCACATTGTCATTTTTGAATAAAATGCTGCAAAATAAATGGTTATGACAGTCTTATGCTGAATATAATCAAAGCCAGGATACTAATGTGGATGTAAACAAAGGTTAAATTGAGAGCTGTGAGGAGCCCTTGTCCAGTGATGCTGGGGTCACAGACTATACCATAGTACAAATAGGGGCTATTTCTGTAGTTTCACTGAAAACTAGATGGATTGTCCATTTCTGGAAATACATTTTGCACGAAGCTTCTAATTGTCTGTTTTATCATCTGAAAAATGCAATCATTTTCACCTTCACTGTTATGGTTAAATTTCAAAGCCAATTGACTTAAATCTAATTATCTGCACAGCCAGATTCAAACATTTTCATTATTTATTTTTCTGTACCTTTTAGTCATGTGGATGAAGTTATTTATTTTTTATTTTGTAAAAAAAAACTACATATAAAAACCCAAATGACGACAGCACAACACCCACATGTACAGGCCTGTATACCACTACAATGCGGTATCTACAGAATTTAATGAAGTGACCACTGCTACCAGCACAAATGCTGTATCAAGCTACAGTTGTTTAATAAATAAAGAAAAAAAGAGAAGAAGGCAACATTCTGCACTGTAAGAAAAGATACACCCAATTTACTCAATAAAATTAAGGCATGAGATTAGAAGCCATACTATTGATTAATGGTGTCCCACTCAAGTTGTTTTTGCCCCCAGTCCAATCTGAGTCAGTTTTTATTTAGTATAATATATTTATTTAGTATCATGTACAGGACATGATTATATTGAATACATTTAGCTATATAGATGATATGAAATCTACATATCCACAGAATCATGTACTACAGTGTGTTCAATGTGAGACTCCTGAAAGCAAATTTCAAGATATGTGTAATTCTGCAAATGTGAAAGACCCAGAGCTGCAGTCCAATTTTGCATCTGGATATATGCAAGTAAATGCATTTCATTACAAACTGATGGAAACAGCAATGGAAGAAAGGAAATTTTCATCAGTTTTTATCATCTGCTTTTGTGGAATATGTGCATGGAGCATTACTGTGACAAAACAGGAAAAATAATACATGGCAAGAAAGAAGTGAGAAGGTCGTCCTGCCACTTGTGTAGATGTTTTTGTGAAATGTAGACGTATGAACCATTACAGTTTGTGTTGCTGTATGTTACAAAGCTAGTATGTGTTAAACTAGGTGAAGGAGTTTAATTTTAATCATGCATTTACATGATCTGACTGTCAACAAGCAAAGAATAGGCTGTTTGCAAATGTTAGCTCAGTCTCTGTAATTCACTACAAGAGTTCAACATTTACAACGTACTTGATACACAGTTCAGATTGTTAACAAACTTAAGGAAGAGTTTTATGCCTGGTTTCCACATAGCTTTATTTACTGTCTGCAATTTCCATATATTATCTGGACTACACCCCTTAGTGTTCAATGCAGGGAAATGCATTGAACACACAGCTAGAACATGTTAAACTAGTTAGATGAGTCCCTTTTTATTTATACATTTAAACAATTTGAAGGTCAACATGCTTCTCCAGCTTCTTGGCTCAACACTCTTGAGGCAAATTCCAGATCGGGAAAAAAAATAGGAAGGAGGAGTTTCACAAACGCGTCAGAAATCACATAGTTCTCATAGAAATGAATGGACTTCCTGTTGATCAGCACATGTACACAGAGATTCTTCAACAAGCTCGCCACCTCACCAAGAAACAAGGGGCATAACTTCCATTTTGGGACATAACTGTATTCTATAAAACCTTACATCTCTGTCCATAAAAATGTAAATGTTTGCCGTCATTTCTTTGCAGATGATGCGCTTTGAAAATTGGTAGGTTAGAGGGAAACCAAAAAAAAGCACAGTACAGGTGGCAAAAGCAAGTAATTATGGTTTTGAATTGTTGCACCGGAGTCTGAAGGCCCAAGATGTGACCTTCTTTTGCAAAGGCATAGTGGAGTTTGAAAATTGTTGGATTAAGTGCATTGAAGTTAAAGGAGGCTATGTTGAAAAACAACCCAAGAACCAGTCTTTCTCCTGTGGCATTTTCTGGTGAAGCCAAGAGGTTTTGAAGTTTGTTACATTTTTAAACACTTACTTTTGTTTTCTTTCATTCTTCTGTTTGGTTAAGTTTGGGCACAGATCATGGTTTGGCTTTAGATGTTTCTGCTTAGCCCCCCCCCAAAAAACCCCAAGCATATCACAACTTTTCAGCCTTTTTGTAAAAATGGTATATTTTTCTCTGGACCAGCATAGTTATTACACATTTTGGTCAGAGCCTGGAGACTGCGGTGTTTTTTTTTTTTTTTGCCATTGTTGATTCAGCTTATCAAAACCAATAAGCATGAGATCAGGCAATGTTTTAGAATGATATTTTGGAGATAAGAGACTGTATTCATAACACATCGTCATAACTGGTCGAATTGGGAGAATAAATCAAGATTTCGCTCTGAACTTGATGTTATGTTTTTGGCCTTTTAGTAGTAAGGAGCTCCCAATACTATGAAAAGTTAAAGACAGCACAGAAGACTCACAGACAGTGACGTGGCGCCAATATTTTGATGGTGGAGATTTATTAATGATTCAGTCGACTGACCAACAATTCCAGTTACACTTGAGACGGTGGTTTGCACGATTCTATACAACTTCAACACCTAAAATTGAGAGTTTACAGCGCTGCTGATCTCAGCCTCAGCCATCTGACAGAATTATTCATCAAACAAAGACTGCTTTCTTCAGGCCCCACTTTGTTTGACAGGTCATTTAATTCACATCAAATAATCACCGGCTGAAAGAAATGCACAAATATAGGTGATTTCATCTGGGTCATCCAGGAGAATTGGCGCTTTATGTAGAATTACCACATCAAAGTGGGATGATTTGTTTTGTCAGTTTAAAAAAAAAAAAAGTTGGAAAAAAGCCAGCTTTCTGAGCATCTCTTAAGTGGAAAGTCTTAGTTGGGAACTTTTATTGCCATTTAACTCCTCCAGTTGCATAAGGTCCTTTGTGAGTGCTGCCACGTATTAAAGCATAGCATTAAATATCAACAAACACATCACTTATAGACTGAAGAAGAGCTACTGCACTGATTATCAGCTCAAATGCAGAAATGGTCACAATCATTGTGTTTGATTTAAGTTCATCAAAACAGTCCAAACAGATGGACACGTGATACAGAACAAGCACTGAGGTTTTATTTCATTTCATTGTAGTTCTGCTCACTCACTTTCAATTTTGCAGACTAAAATTGAATGCGAGCTGAAAGATAATTTGCTCTGAGAGATAGCGTCCGATCATTATTAAAGACTCATATCCATTCTGTCTCTCAAAACGGACGTATTGGTTCTGCTGGTTGATTTTAATGAGACAAATAAATCTGTAATATAAAGACATTTTTTTTTATCCCAACAAATATCACAAGAGCTGGCTGAGGTGGGAAATAAATCCCCATCCCAGCCTCTACCTCCTAATAATTTTCACACACTCCTGAAGTAACAACATCTGACAAGCATAAGTCATGATCCAATACATTTTGGAAATCATTAATTTCTAATGATATACAGCACGATTTCATCATATCTCTGAGTTTCCAGGGTTATTGAGGGAAGTGGAGAAAATAATCCCCATCGCAGATGGCCGGCAGAAACCATTAAAATCCAGCTTTGATTGATCTCTATATTGACTAAAGACTTCTGAAGTTATTTGACAAGGAAGTTGGAAAGACCGTATACTTTATCATGCACATTCAGTGAGTCATGGATTAAGTTGTGCTGCAGTGAGGATATCTGGCACGTGTCACAGTATTAAAGTGAGGGAAGGATAACGTCTCAGTCTCGGCTGATGAGATTTGTGCTTTGAGTGAGAGAAATAGACCTGTTATAGACTTCGATTTCTCCTCGAGGAAGCGACCGGGAGGATACACGGCCGCCTCCCGGTTATAGAGCGCTCGCTGCCATCTGTTATGTAACTCCATACATGCCAGCTGTCATATCAAGACAGATTATGTATTTGTTAGCTCTGCTGCTGTTTGTATTTGGCGCTGTAACACCAGATATCTCGGTCTAACCTTTCTACGTCTGTAATGCTGCATCCAAACCTCTTGTTCTCATTTTAGTCGATGTATGAACAATTCTTGCACCTGGTGCATATTTCAAAAAGACTATTAAAGTGTCAAATTAAAGCTATCATTGTTGGGGATGGTGACATTTTGTAAATTAGTGGCTATAAGAGAGCACAGTGGGATGTTTATAAATCTTAAAAGCTGTCTGTAGGAAAGCTTTGTGTTTTCCTCAGCCGGGTGTCACTGTCAACGCTGAGCAACAAGACAAAACACAGTGTGACTGGAGAGATGTGTGCAAGGTGAGATGCCATCTCTAAAGTGAATCAAATGGTTCAGATGCTGGGTATTGGCTGTCGTTGGAAGCTTAATATGGGATTTAATAGGCCCAGACAGAGAAACAACTTACATTTTTCATGATGCTATTCCTCTGGGGTATTAATGTTTGGACAAGCTGACAAACCTACAAGATATTTATAAAGAGTGTGTTGTGGTTGCAACAATTCAGGCGTCTCTGAGGATTATTTTGGGACAGAATCTTAGCTCTCGAGCGGAGGGTGGAAATGGATTTCTCTCCAAATGAAATACAGACATACCTGCTTGGAAAAAGATGAGCTCTGCAGTACAGTTCCTGCTAAATGCACCTGTGGATAAATACCTTTTGAACTGTTCTTTTTTTTTTTTTTAAGCCACTTTATACTGTTATTGTCTTACAGTGTGTCAATACTGTACTATTTCATCCTCGTCTCTCACCCCTGTATATATTGTAAATATTATTACTACTGTTCTATTATTATTTTATTCCTATTACTATGTCTATTGCTACATAAGCTGCTGTAACAATGTAAATTTCCCCTGGAGTGGGGAGAAATAAAGGACTTATCTTAAAAAAAAAAAAACCACACACAAAGGCAGATGGCAGGTTCAGTATAAGTTACCTTGCACAAATGACATAGATAGATAGATAGATAGATAGATAGATAGATAGATAGATAGATAGATAGATAGATAGATAGATAGATAGATAGATAGATAGATAGATAGATAGATAGATAGATAGATAGATAGATAGATAGATAGATAGATAGAAAGAAAGAAAGAACTAGTTCAGGAGCTGCAGCTGTTTCCTACAAATTTGCGTTATTATACTTGTTATTTGCAACAGCAAATATGTTTTTGAAAGGTGCATAATGCTGCCTGCATTACATTTTCTATCAAGAGCATGATGATATGTTTTTGATCAAATATGTTACCATGTGTATCGCAACTGAATATTTATTAGATTTTGTTTTCTTTCAGTATGTGGTTGGAGAAACTAAACCTTTATTAGCCTTTCTATGGTTTTTATTTAGACGCTCCCATCTCTCGGTAACACTGGTAAACAATTAAAGTCTTGGTTATATTTTGAAGGAACAAAATAAAAAAGGAATTAAAGGGACTTCTTCCTATGATGACTGAAGTAAATGCACAATTGCAACATAAAAATTCTAATTTTCTGATTTTGAGGAACCTTCTAAGCTGCAAACATTATTCGTTTTGGGTTGAACTGACATAATGTAGCTCATTTCATCAACTTAATATCAAGTGTGATGCAGACTCAGATTTCTGCGTTAGTAGATTACAAACAAAATTCATGTCGAGGTAACTTAATGAAATTGGCTTGGTAATTTTTTTCACCTTGTAGTCACAATTTCAAGTCCCATCCCATGTCCAATGAACAAACCTAGATAAGTTAAGACTGTGTGTTATCTATAGATTGAACAAGTATTATATAAAGGACATTTCAAGGTGAGTGTCATGCCTTTTGGAAATAGATTTCACAATTACATCAATGAATTTGGGGATATTTTCAAGTATTATATGACCAATAGTGGAGTTTTGGTTTAGTAGTGAAGTTGGGCCATCATACCCTTGAGTTTTGCAAACTAGTACATTAAAATAAAAAGAGAAAGTTTAAATTTACAAGTCTGCTCAGCTAGAGAGGGCTTTTCGAGTTTATAATTTGTGGGGCAATTAAAAAAAGATTTAAGTATCAAGTGTTCAAATACACAACACCAGCTTAAAATTAATAAAAAGTCAACAACCAACAATATTGTTGTTGAATTGTTTATTTTATTGAACAAAAAGATGAAAATATCAAAACCACTAAAAAAAAATCCAATTGGAATAAGTTTATTTTCTTAAATATTTGTCAACATATAAAGCTTAATGAAATCTGGTAATTGAGCACCTCATACATTCAAAATTCCTTTTAAATAATGGAAAACTATGTTGGAAAAAGCACATTTTTATGAATTATCAACGTGTAGATTTGTGTTTGTTCAGCTAGTATCACAATTATATTTGATTTAGGAGGAAAACCTCAATCCTCTAACTCAGCGTAGTTAGTTGGGTCAACATAATTTCATTAGAAGTTGTCTTAACTTATGAAGACTGATGCAAACTTGCCAGGTTTATTTTTTTTCTTGAGCCCAAACATTACATTTTACATCTGTATGTCGCCCTCCTCTCCTGACCACAGCTTTCTCTGGTGGGTTACTCCTCCAGCTGCATGTCTTTTGGATGAATGCGTTTGGAGGGATACCTGACTATTTTCTTTTTCACTTTTATGCTCTCCATTAAAAATCCAAATCCTGCATATTCTAGCTTTAAAGCTTTGTGCTTGTAAGTTTTTTCAAGTGATGACTTTAAAAGTTCATCTCCTGATGCCTTTACGGCAGAAATAAAGAAATGTGTCAGCAGCCAAGAATTACAGCTGTCACAAATGATGAGCTCAGAGAAGATGGTCTGACAAATTCTGTCAGAAGAATGGCTTAGACTGCTTCAAGAGGCTGACAGGACAGAGTGTGAGTATAAAAGTGATCAGAAAGCTAAATACACAGGAGCTTCACATGTTAACCATGTTTGTGTTTCACTTAAAATGAGAGACAGACCTCAGTAATGTGGACTCTCCTCTCCTTTTTTTTCTTTGAGGAACACAACAGGACAAGTGTAAAGATGTTTCTTATCCTTTAAATGTCTTTATCAAAAAAGATATTAGCTCAGGTGGGATGGGGATCATTATTTGATAATCATGCCATGTCTTATTTAGCAGCCTGTTAACACTGGATTTAGTAATTACCTGGGTTTTGATCAAACTGTAGTTCCCTACCAGCTTCCTCTAACCAATATACAACAACTAAGGATGCACAGTATTGGATTTTTGTCAATATCTCACATGCTGGTATATTTGCTTCACTGATTTTGGCAGATTGCACACGCTGACTTTTTCCATCTAGTTGCAAAGAATATCAAGTCTCTCCTGTAGTGAATTTAACATATAATTGTGATTGTCTTGGTGGCCCACTGGCAGATGCAGACGTAAAATACAGTGATTTACTATATCTTCAATAGGCAAAATAAGAAAACAACTTACATGTAAAACATATTCATTTTAAAGTAAAGAATCTCCTTTTGTGGAGTACTTGTAGACATAACAGTTGCTTGGATCACAGCATGTACCATATGCCCCGCTCTGAACCAAACATCCAAACGGGTTAGGACAAATTACAACCCTGTCTTCAGTGTAGACGGTGAGTTATTAACACCAGAACATTAGCTGCTGCTTGTGTAACGTCCCTCCTACTGTTTCTAATGCAGCCTTGGCCTACCTGAGAGGGCAGCGGACTGACATGTGAGGGTGACCAGAGGCTTTCAGGCTTTAAAGGCTGGCTTGTGTTCACACAGTTTCTCTTTTCAAACATTCTTTTGTGTTTGCACCTCCACAGCTGCTGATAATACCGACTTCCACGCTTCAGTGTTGTTTTGTGTTAGTATTAATAAATTACACCCTGCTTAAGTAAATCTCGTGTGGACTCTCTACTTGTCATCTTTTTGAGCCAAAGTGTGACAAATGGAGAATCCTCTGGGATATTCAGACCTGTTTGGTTATGTATAAGGTTATCTCGTGGGACATGTACCGTAATGCGGCTTTTCTATTTTGTATTTTGGCCTTGATTTTAGGGAGTACCATGCAAGGCTTGAAGTTCTGTTAAATAGACTATCTTGGTGGATGTGGAATGACAGCAGCATCATTCCCTGGGTTTTTAGGTTGCAAATCCATTTGTTTGAGACCTTCCTGCATGTCTTCTCCAGGCATTTGATGGTATCTGATTTGTTATCTGTTTAAACTGTTTAACTCAGTGCTATGACATAGCATAACTGTGGAGATCAAGAAGTGATGACTGCAAATTCAGGGCTGTGGCGTGTCCTGTAATTTGTGACGTTTCCCATGTTCTGGGTTTGTGTGAGCTTTGTCGCAACTTGGTTTCCTCTTTGTTTTGCACCTTGGGCCTTTTATGTTGGTTGGTGGGTCGTTGTGTAGAGGAACTTTTGGTTCTGCTACTGTGTTTTAATGCTCATCTGTTAATTCCAGTTTTGTGTTTGGTTGGTTGATCTTTTTCAAAGTGGAGAATGATACCAGTTTTGTTCTTGTACATGTGGTAAATACAAATACTTCTGTTACTTTGATTGCTCTCAAAAAGTACAGATATGGACCAGGAGTGAGCTGGACCTGACAGACACAGATATATTCAGGAGATTTTGATGTACTGATAATTTTGCTATATCCCTGATGATTTCAACAAGTCTTTTTAAAGAGTATTGCAAGCATTTTTTGGTTTTATACATAGTAGTTATACATTTAGATCTATATTTACTTTGACACATAAAGGTAGAGCATGTGATTTTGGAAATCGATTGTATATATTTAGCTAGCTAGTGTATGTACTGTAGTGACTGGGCTCTGTGCAATCGCTGTGTTTTTTTCAATGCACACACAGAATTTTGGATTAGAATCACAGGCTCCACCTTTTAATGGTCTTTTATGTTGATCACTGTCAAAAGAATCCCACTAAATCTGCTCTTATTCAATGCTGTAAGATGGTAAAAGCAGTAAAAAGAAGAGATTTCGGTTGAATGATCTGAGACTTTCTCAATGATATACAGAGATCAGCCAGTGTGTTACAGGGTTCACATCACAGAATATGAAATGCAGACCTGCATCTCTGTGGCTGCGCTGGCAGCAGTCTCAGCCATCTAATGCATTCCCTCCTATGGGAATGGATTTAGTTGGATTTTTAATTATCCAACACTGATTTCTAAATTAGGTTTATTATGCCAAAACTAATAATAACAATAAACAGTGATGGATCTTAGGAGATTTGAATATGCTTATGAAGAGAGAGATTGTTCTCGTTCCAGGCCGTCAGAGATTTCTACCCCCATTTAGAGGGCTATAGGCTAATAAAAACACTTGTAAGACAATGAAATGACACAGTCACACCAAGGTCTTAGTTATTACTGTTGATAGCATGAGCATCGGAATCACATTCATTCACATCTCATTGATGGCCTCTTTGCCTGATAGTTAAAATATTTTAGCTTTTTCATTCAAATGTATACACTCAGCGTCAAATGAAAATTAATCCAAAAATGCTTTTGAAGTGTATTTATGCACCAAGCAAATATACTGACATGATAGAGCAGAATAACTATGGTGATTTTCAGAACTATAACACTGCCGATTGCAAGTGAAACAACACTGGATGGTGGAGACGGCGTCTTCACATCACAGCAATAAGTCTTCCTCTCCAACTGGGTGAAAACCCACCCATCCGTCCTCCCACACACAGACTCGCTGTCACTACTGTCTCTCACACACACACAGATTTCTAGACAAACCTTCATCCTTCATTTGCTGGCACCGTTTCTGTCTGTGTCCCACTGTACAGCTGATACGCCACACCAATATCACTAAATTTGACCAAGCTACGCCTCGAGGCTGCCTCTGCTGGCGCTCTGAGGTGAAGACTCATGATTATTACCCAAAGACAACATACTGCAAACCAGCAGCTTGGGCATCAGCTACAAAGTACGACGGACAGATGGATATTTACTAATTCTGTGTGCCACACAGAGACTGAAATGTCTGCTTTGGATCTCTTGGTGTGTGCCATCTCTGGGTTTGAGTACTATCCAAGACACCCTGAATAAGCACATCCTCATGCTCCCTTCTCAGGAGACTTAATTGTTGCTGGACATTGTTTTTTCCTGCCAAGTTGCCAGAAAGTTTCCCTCTCTAGCAGCTTTTGTAGCCCCCACGCAGCAGGGATCTTCGTCCCATTATCTGATTCATGACCACGGGAAAAGCTGATGAGACTAAAATAAGCACCGTCTGAGGGGCATCATCAGTCACTTTACCTCCTCAGGGTCAAATACACAAACCACAATGCCCCGATCATGCTTGCATTTTAAATTTGCTCTGATTTTCTGCCTGTCTGACTGATGTTTCATTCAGTTCAAAAACTTGCAAAACTTTCCTCAACTGTGTAATGAAACCGATTATTATTCATATGTTACTGTTCTTTAAGATTTTTTTGTGGATTAGAAAATAGTCAGGCTGTTTTGCCAAGATGAAAACTTTTTCAGCATTAAGTAAAGATAAAAATTAAAGCCTATAATGATTTAGCAAGAACAGCATAGTACAAATTTAATCTCAAAGGTTCACCATGCCACTAAATGTGACTGTGAAAAAGCTTCAAATAGCTATATCCATGCTGGGCTAAATAGAAATGTAATAGGCACAGCATTAACAGAATTATGAGTTTGCACGCCCACTAGCAGCTCTGTGAGACTGTACTTGGATTCAGTGGTGCTTTGAGCTACAGGCTAATGCCAGCATGCTAATATGCAATGCCTGTAGCTGCGTCTCAAAGGATGCAAAGGCTGAACTGATTGTTGTTAAATGAAATGGTGTGATCTAGGTATGCTGATAAGGATGTCTCGATCCGAGACATTTAATATTTAGTGTCTGTACCCAACACCATTTTCCTACATAATACAATTAAGTATTGCAGATTAGCTGTAGTACCTAATTTTGGCAACCATATGGAGACTTTGCTGTGTAATATTTTAGCAATTGCAAGAGGTGGACAACATTGTTTTCAAAAATAGAATGTACTTAGATAGTAAAGGTGCACCATGACAAAGTCTTCTGTAATGTTTAAGGACTTCCAGCCAGCGCGTAGCTGTTAAACCAAGTAAGGAGAAAAGAGAACAAAGCCCTAACATCCATTTAGCATTGATACCAGCTCGCTCTGAGGCTTGCTTCACTAGCCTGTCTATTTAACATTGGATGTAAACAAAAAAATCAGGCTTAGCTTCCTGCAGGTACTGATCAGTTGCTGTAATTACCCTGATGACAACCTTGGAGCTTGGAACATTCATAGATTTTAATGAATTATTGATAATTGATCAATTGCTGTTCATTATTTAATCAATTCAATAAATACTAACTGTACTGAAATGTATTGAAGAGTTTCTGTAGTACCTGGTTTTGCCACCAAGTGGAGCCTCTAACTATTTAATAAGATGGAGTTACAGGTGTGTTTGTTGACCGCACGTAATGGTCTATACAACAAGCACATCTCCATGCTGTCTAATGGTTAGCTGTAGCAGTTGCATTGACTGTAGAAGCTGGTTGTAAAAATGTGTCTGGCAGTCGTACATGTTAACTAGCTCATGCTAATATTCAAGCCTCAAGCTGAGTGTCTTTCAGCAGAGACTTTCCTAGCATTGCCGGAAGCTGGACTAACATTAATTTCACTGAACAAGTCAATACATCATGTAGATCAGCCGTGAGGATTATTTTGATATAGAACCTTTATGAAGAGCTTAATAACATTACAAGTTATTTACTGTGAAAGACTGCGGCTCGTTTGCTGTGTTCAATATTTTTTGGGGGCTTATTGTCAAAATCTCTGTATTTAATTGATTTAAAACTAAACTCAAGTTGGGATAATTTAACATAATAGCAACTTTTTGCATCTTCAGTTCAGGATTTCAAGTCCCTAGTAAAGTAGTTGAGATTGATAATTAAAAATACCTTTGAAGAGGGAAAGCTAATTCTGCTCACTTGAACGAGTTGGTCAGTTAAACTTAATTTCATTAGGTGTTTGTACAACTCAAAAAGACTGATAAAAACTGTTGGTCAAACATTATTTATGAGAGTGTGTTGGAAACAGGACTGGATGCACCAAATGCTTACGTAGGCTAATATTAGTATTTTTCACAAACCATAAATGTCAGCATTACTGAACCAATGCAGACAATATGAGATAATCATCACAGTCATTAGGCTTAATCCTCTGGGGAAAATGAATGTCTGCACAGAAGTTTACTCAAATAGTCGTTGAGATATTTAAGCCAATACTACAAGGGTGGCTCTATGTATAAAGCAGAAGCAGAGATATTTCTAACTGAAGTGTCTAAGTGAAATGCTTTGATCTTCTGGTAGAGCTAGATCAGAGAAGTCATTGAGATTCATAGTGGTACTGCTAACCACTAGCATGGCTAATAAAGATAAAGTCTTTAATGATTCAGTCAGAACAACTTAACACAAATATATGTCGAGGTTCATCATGTCAGTTAAACATTGCTGTGAAAAGCCCCAAATACCTGTGTTGGGGTGAGCCAACATTTTAGAGGCACAATATTAGAAACTCATTGAGTGGGATTAAAAAACTGATGCAAAACTCCTAAAGTCATTTCAGCAGTTTAAATTGATCTTGATTTCAAATATGAAAAAACAATGAAATACACAAAGAATCATTGCGGCACAGAGTAAACCGACACACAGTTATGCAGCGTCATAAATATCTGTGGAAAGACGCAGGGAAATGAGCTCTCTACAGTACAGTAAATAACTGCGTTCAGTGTCATGCCAGACCTGTGTGCACCACTGCTCTGCTCTCAACAGCAAGCCAGACCTTGAGGAGTGTCTTCTTTCAATTTCCACCCTGTTTACTTTGGTATATCACGTTATATTATATTCTTGTATTAGCTGATATTTTTCTTTTATTGTGCAATTTGAGATATCTCGCCAAGAGCGTGATAACTGGATATTAGCTGCACTGTCTGTGTTGACTTGAGAATAAAGTTGTCACAGTCCCGCACATACAGTAAGAGACCTAAATGCTTGTCCTGTTATCTATTCTGCACTTGTGTCAGACGTAATACTGCAGCTCTGTTGATGAAAGCCGAGCTAGCAGCCTTAACGATAAAGGCGTCCGAGTATTACTGACATCATGTTTTATACTGTGCAAGTCAAAGCACACTTGAGTTGCCACTTATAATAATAACAATCTGATGATGGGTTATTGGCCCCCGCAGGGATGTTGTCTGTCTTTTTGCCCACTCTACAAAGAAGTGTGAGTTTAGGATGCAGTGTGTTGCTGAAGGACACTTCAGCAGGGCGGGTGATTGCTAATAATGGAGTCTGAATTCAGATCCTCAGAGTGATAGAGCTCTCTACTTGCAAAACTAACCTGCTCTTCATGTGGTATGTTGGGAGAAGACAGTGGATGAATGTAACAGAGAAAGAGGGAGAGAGATGGAGCTGTGGACCATTAAATGTATCCAATTAGAGACAGAATTGGTTTACTCAGACTTTTAATTCACTACACGAGCAAGGTTGCACTAACCCTGTGCAGGTGAAGGAAAGACTCGGAAAACGTATTTACCAAATGACAAATACACTGGAAAAAATGCTCCTCTCAAAACAAGAAAAAAAAATTATTTCAATTAACTTTTACCCTGAAATAAGTGAAAATATCTGCCAACAGAACAAATGAAAAATGGCTTGGTAAGATTTCTTGAAATAAGATGTTATATTTATAATCTTGAAATCTCAAAATTAGGGAAAACTTATTTTAAGCTATATTTTTACCAGGATTGTCAAGCTTAGGTGTCTTAAAATAAGACAGATATGCTAAAAAAAAAAAAAAAAAAAAAAAAAAAGAAGCAGTTTTTCACACAAAATAGATTTTCACTTTCATGTAACCTCCTAATTTGAGATGTATGAACCCTCCTGTTGTCTTCATTTACGGGCACCAAAAATTATTGTTTCTATTATATTCTATAATATTGTCTGAAAAAAATGCAAAAAATCAGCAAAAAAATTCTCAAATTTCTGAACATTTGCAAAACCTTCATATGTATCTTGGTTCAGTTTTAAACTTTCTCTGATCACAGGTCAGTTTTAAACTTTTTCTGATCCCAGGTCAGTTTTAAACTTTAGATTTAACTTTATATTTATCTGATCTCAGGTCAGTTTTAAACTTTATATTGATCTGAACTTGGGTCACTTTTAAACTTTATCTGACCTCAGGTCAGTTTTAACCTTCATCTGATCTCTGGTCAGTTTTAAACTTTATATTTATTTGATTTTTTGTGAATGTTCTTAAGAAACATTTTTAACAATTCTTTTTTTCGGCCAAGAAATGTTTAAAAATTTCCCAAAAATGTTGAAAATGCGGACATCAGAAGTTTCACTGTGAAAATAATTTTTTCCCACATTTTCAAACTTTAAAACGGGTCAATTTTTACCCGTAGGACAACATGAGGGTTAAACTTATTTTGAGTTTTCTTATAAAATTCAACTTAAAACAAGATAATTTCAATATTGTTTGACTTAACAAGATATTTAAGATGCGTTGTCTTAAAACAAGTCCCTCTATCTTGCTGAAATGTCACTTGTTGAATGAATTTATCTTAAATCAAGTGGGATGAAACAATTTGACTAAAAATAAGACAAACAGACTTTGTAAGATTATGAGTTTTTGCAGTGTAGATATTAACATGCTTTAGGAGTCAATGACTTTGATAGTCATCCCAAGAGCATTTTAGATTGAGATGGCATCATAAATGGAGGTAAATATTTGTGCGGGACGAATAAACCCTCCGTGTTTAGGAATTCAGTTGTTGTTACATGCCATTCGAGATACGGTTTTGCAGAAACAGTGGAGGAAAGGCGATGTGAGTTCAGATAATTGTGCATATTTCCATTTGCATTTCTGTTTAGCAAGAACTTCCACAATATGGTGAGGTAGGCGAAACTTCAGGACGGTGGTGATAAGTTTCAGGTACAGTATAATTGGGCTGAATGTTCTCCTAATAAAGCTTCATTTTTAACCCCCATCTGAGGTGAACGGCACAAGAAGAAATAAAAACCTGGTAAAATGTGTGCTGTAAATGACTGCCTGTGGTGATGTGCTTCTTTCCTTTGAATCAAGATTAATGTCCCTCAGCTTAAAGGTAATCAAAATCCACAGAGGTCAGTTTAGTACATTTTCAAGAGACCATTTTTCAGCAGTCAAATTTGATTCCGACATTATATCAGTTACACTGTAAACAATGAGCATCTGAACATTTTTTTAACAATTTAAAGTTTTAATGGATCTTCTCTCTTTTGTTTAATTCCAGATAAATAGTAAAATCACTGAAATAAATAATGTCCACATCAAAAATCTGTATTTTCACAGATTGTGAACTTCAGCTGTCAGTCAAGTATCCTTATATGTGAAAGGTTATTATCATGAAAAAGTTAACATTCTCATTTTATTTGGACTATCCTGTGTTGATACTTAAATTCATCTGAACTGGGCAAATAGGTGCAAAATTTAATTCGCGAAGAAATATATTTTCTTTTATTTTTATTTTTATATATATATATATATATATATATATATATATATATATATATATATATATATATATATATATATATATATATATATATATGTACGTATGTATTTGTGTATGTATTCAGCAACTACCATGGAAGTGTTATAAAGTCTGAAAGTAAATGCTGATGTCCAAAAATGTTTTGTTGTTTTTTTTTAGTTGTTTTTTTAAAAAGTGAAAAATTACAATTTATTACACAAAAACAACAAAATAGTACTTTTTCATTCCATTTTTCTATTAGTGACCAAGGTGTAAAAACTGGCTATACACATTTAGAGTATCTGAGAGCATCAACACTGAATTTAGGAACAGTGGAATTAGAAAATGTGCTTTTGATAGGACTTGAGAATGATAAATAAGTCAAAATTAGCAACAAAACCTGAAAACATGCTGTCTGTTCCATTCCATTTAAGGCTAATATGATATGAGCTCAATCAGAGGGTTTGAAAAACAAAAACTGTGTTTATGTTAAACTCTTAAAAAAATCAAATGATTTACACTCTACAACTTCTGCTCTTCTCCTTGGTCAAATTCTTCTTGAGGAAACACAATTAGTAGTTTGGATTTGAAAAATGTTAAAACAATCTACGTATGACTGATTCTGAACATTTTACGACGGATTTTCAGAGTGGTTAAGAGATACTTTGAGCTCTCAAACACAAGCGTGGGTAATAGTTGAGCACATTAGAATGAATGAATCTGTTATTCAAATCCAAAGAATACTTTTTTTGGATGTCACCATCTTTTGCACATTGAAGCAAAAATTGGAGGTGTTTACTTGCACAGTTTCAGTCCTGTCAGACTGTCACATAGGTGCTGTGCTCAGTGTGATGTCGCAGTTCCATGTCAGTAGAATGAATGTAGACTTGAAGAGCTCTCAGTGTGGGGAGATGTGTTGACACATGTTTACTCGGGCTGTAAAGGAATCTGTGAATTTGCACCCATTGTGACTGTTCAAATCGGTGTGATCAGCTCCAATTACATGGGCTAGTAGGACTCTAAACATGCAGCAGGTTCAGAAGGCTGCTTTTGTAACACCTCATCAACAAGCTGGTAACAATCAAATTCAGTTTTATGATGTTATAGGTACAAACGTGCTTTAAATTATCTGAAATTGCAGGTAGAGATGTGTTAAATTAGATCAGAAACGGGATGAATGAGCGCTTTAATTTTTGCTTTTAGTTTTATTTTACTGGTACTTTATATCCCACAATAATGACCATTTATGCAGCATCCAGCTCCCTTTTTGCACATCAAATGAGGTGGCTGTAGAACACCTTTTGTGATTTCAACCTACATGAAGAATGTGTTTATCCAGCCTGTGATTTAAGGACTGTGACGTAAGAATCCAGAGACACAACACTGCAATCAAGAAGAGATTCCGGCAAATTTCGTTGCTGGCTGAAAACATCCAGCGATTGGTATAAGGCTCAGCATGACACAAAACATTCAGACTTAGATGAATGGATTCTAAAGCACTGGATTCCTGCGTGAAATTCGAAAAGCACAAGCCTCATGCTAGAACTCAGCAAAGTATTATGCCCATGGAGCCGTTCTTTCTTCTGCTAGTTTGGCTGTATACGTACTAGAGATGATTTGTCTGCTGCAAATATGTCCTCTTGGCAAAG
Organism: Amphiprion ocellaris; assembly: GCF_022539595.1. Taxonomy (NCBI): domain Eukaryota; kingdom Metazoa; phylum Chordata; class Actinopteri; family Pomacentridae; genus Amphiprion; species Amphiprion ocellaris. The sequence goes on from NC_072773.1 coordinate 18,836,536, forward strand.
CTTACCAGTCATCAGACAGCATTCAGCACATTGAAGTGCCGAGAGTCTCCAAAAGGATGCAGGCAACTTTGTAGAACAAGCACAGAATACTGCAGGGACCAGAATTACAACACCGATAACAAAATCAAACACATCGAAGAGACAAGCAAAGGAAAAGAGAGACCAGTTGCTGGTCCTAAATTGTGAAATTTATAAAAAGGCTGCCGAGCTGTGACACATGCCATTAGAGAGATGGTGCTAATGGACAAACAGGGTTAAACGACTGTATAGGCTGTTTCTGCCATAAGTTGTGAAAAGAAAGTACACTAAGATAGTTTTTTTTATTGACATACATTTGAAAAACTAAATTCTCCCAGAAATTAATTTAATAAACTTTAAAAGTTTTTCGCTCTTTTATAGAAAAAAATAACATCATCTTATGTGCACATTTTGGTCATTATAGGTCAAAAAGTTGTAAAGACTGGGTTGTCAAGTTGTTTCTACAGTGTTGTTATGGCCCATGATTAGCTGATGGTAAATGTAAAGAGGCATTGTTTTCCTTTTAGTTTTGCTTTGCTAGACCATTCTGCATTACAGAATGGTTCGTAGAAAGTTCTAAAATCCCATTTTACACCACATGAACAGGACCAGATGGCAGACAGATTATTTTTTTGTGACAAACATGGCTGAGCATTTTGCACCTCAAGAGACAGATCTTTCTATAAGGAGGTGGTGGAGACCAAAAACAGAGCTACTAGCTGGACACAGACGTGACACTGCATGTTATGACACATGTAGTCTCATGTAGCCCAGGCAGCCCGTTCTGTAGTGAAGAATGGTCTGACTGCATCTCATTATCATTCTGCTATAGAGTACACAAATACTCTGGCTTGTTTGTATTTCTTTAACCAATCACAATCGTATTGGGCAGAAGGGTGCAGCTTCAATATTCCCAAAAATAGTGATGAAGGAATTGGTTTGGTTCGACATTTGCACATAGGGCGGCAAGAACTGTGATTAAAATGGCTAATTTGCACACAAAAAAAGGTGCTGGGCTGCATTACTGACTTATGGAAATGCTCAACAAACTTGAAATACTCAGTGTAGTAGGTTGCTGCACGGAAATTGTTTCCTGTAGTAAAATGGATTTTATTTACAGTGACACGCAAAAAGATGCATGAAATGTGCGGCCAATTGCAAGCTTATACCCACATGGTAGGATTAGGGTTACACTAACTATCTCCGTTATTCAAATATTGTAAATTGTATAATTTTCCCCAACAGGCAAACAAAACCTTATGATTGTCTGCTAGTGACAGTATTCTGTTTTTGCCAAATACCGTGTACCGAAAAAAATATTGTTGCCTGAAATAATGTACTTTTCATGGGGAACTCAAAGTGAATGAAGTGCCTCCAGAGACTGGGGTTTGCATTCTTAGTGCCAAATGCACTTTTGTTAAATTTAGAAAATGGCAATATTTTCAATTAAAATCACTTTTGACTTCTTAATTTTTTTTAAAGCTGCAGTCTTGAATTTTTGTTTCCCCCTTCTGGCAGTGAGTGAGTGCACAAACACTGATGACATGCTCTTGTAACCCATGCTTCACCATGGATACCTTTATCTTTCCTTGGTCACGTCCCAGGTTATTCCTATATAAACTTCACCATACCATAAAAACACCACACATGCTCTTTGCTCACATCTTCGGCTCTGGCAAAACAATCATGTCAAATGCTGCTGGTGCAACAGTATGGGAATGTCACCACAGAAACCCAATTTAAACTCAGGTGTACCATGAAATACTGAGATGTACCTGGTAGGCTTAAGCACTCAGCTTGCTTGAATGTAACAGATGTTCATTTACATGTGAAAGTCTCACACTCCAGCCTCAACAAAGACCATAATCTTCCCCTGTCTGAGTGCTTTTAGATGCTGAACAACAAGAAGAAACAATACCATGCTTTAGTTGCTATGAGCAGGTTTTGTATTGCAAGAGCTGATATTAAAATTAAACACTTTGCACATATGTTCTGTATGAATATTTAGCAACTTCACAGATTTGTGAATCATAATAGATACATACACCGATCAGCCACAGTATTATGACCACTGACAGGTGAAGTATATTGGTACTGTGTGGTGTTCTGCTGGAAAACTTTGGATTTTGGCATCGATGTTGATGAGACTTATAAACACTGTCCCAGAACAAGCACACTTCCTCGTTCAAATAGCAATCCCTAATGTCGTTGGCCTACCCCCACAGGAAAATGCACCCCACCACATCCCAAAAATGTCAAACAATCAGGAACATCTTGGGAAACATGGCAATCGCTCAAGATGTTGATTTGAACTCCAATCTTCCAAGACCCCATTTGTTACGAATCGGTTCGAAGACCCAGGTGAATAGCAACGAGACACGGAAAACAGGCGTAAGAATGCAATAATATATTTTATTTACAATAATAGAAAATCTCTAACAGAAAATACTCTTCTTCTACACAAGAATCAAAAATGATCAGTGAGGCTCGGAAACAACAGAGCTGCCTAGCGGAGCAGCGTAACAATACCACTGAACTTAACAAACACAGGAATGAATCAACTAACCCGAACACGATACTACCAAGTCAGGAAAGATAACCATCCAGGATTAACAATACAAACTAGGCCGATAACACAGCAAGACTAGAATACAGAGTAGGGTTACTAACTGAAAAGGTTCGGAAGCTAGCGGGGACTTAGCTGAGCAACTGGTAGTGACCTGGCTAGGGACGTGAGGTGGGCGGAGGTGGCGTGTGGTGGAGAAGTGGCTGGCACAGCTGGACAGATGATGTAATGGAATGGATTGAAGCCAGGGACCTTGTCAGTGCAGCAGGAGTGGGGAAGGGAGGAAATCCAGAGTTCCAGCTAGACGAAGAGTCATGGGTCCAGAAGAGCAGGCAGGAGCCCGGTGCTGAAAGGACGAGAGCAGATGATAAGTACAAGACCAAAAACTGAGTGCAAGACTGGCTGGTAACAATACTAACTGTGAGTCGATTACAATCCGGCGTCAAGTAGTGGCAGCGTCTGGTCTTTATGGAGGAGCGAGGATGAAGAGGCAATCACTCCCACCTGCTCTACGCCACCTCAGCTGGTTACAAATCGGCAACACCTGTCCAGTGAACCAGGCATCTCCAAACGCCCACCTAGGAGATAGAGAGAAGGAGGCGGAGAGGCTGTCACTCCCCAACATCAGATTTAGACCGTGACACCATTCTGATCAAGCATCAACAGGATGCAGTGGAACAAGTTTGATTCCCAGAGGCCCCACTGCACAACCCAGAGTACCCAAAGGATCCACTGCCAACGTCCTGGTGCCAGACCCCATAGGACACCCTAGAGGTCCTCTGGTCCAGGCCCAATGGTTCAGAGCATTTTTGACCACATGAGGGGGACTAACACAACATTAGGCAGGTGGTCATAATGGTATGCCTGATCAGTGTTTGTGTTTCATCATTATGTTGAGCTTTGTGTTGAAAAGAAAAGTAATTCTGGTACACTCTGTTTCTTACTGAACATATCTGTCATTGTAAATCAATCAAAGTGTAATTTGTAAAAGACAGGATACAAAAGTCATTCATGAAACTGTTTCTCGTATCTTATTTTCTTCTGTGATATCAAAAGAAATAAAATGTTTGAAAATGTCAGTCATTTCAGCAAATGTGCCAAAATAACATCATACTTAGGAAGAGAGCAGTAGGATGCAAAATGAGGAGTTCCGGGTTGATGAATGGATCAACAAAACATTATTATTGTAATCATAATAACAAATCTCCTCTGACCTTAACGAAATACTTATTTTAATCCATCCTGCAATTTTCCTTTAACTCAGCCAAGTTTTTTGTGCCCAACCAAGCCTTAACCATAAACAAATGTTGCTGACTTGTTAATAGTGGTGTCAAATCAATGGTGTTGTTCTACAGGGCTCGGATAAACGGTGCATTTTGTTGTTCAAGTTGGAGGACGTGTTCTCACATCTTATTTTCTTGTGATCCTGAAATGGGTTTGTGTGACTGTGACATAACAAGAAACAGTACAATCACAGCAAAATTGTTTTGACAGCTTGTCATGTCGAGTTTCCAATGTAATGATGAAATATTTGTTATGAGATCTCAAGAAAATGAGCTGGCATTTTGTGCACATGAAACACAAACAGAGATCTCACGGAAACAAAAAGGCGGCTTCAGTCTGGCCCATTCTGCTGCTCTGTCCTTCCTTTCTGCCACATTCCCATTTCCCCAAGCTCCTGCATTCCTTTGACACTTAGCAGTCATTGCCATTCTCCATTCGTCTACCACATTCCCTCAGATTTTCCCACCAAACCTAGTCACTTGACTTCCACATCCACCTGCTCACCTATTACTCATTCTTCCCTGTCAGTATTTACATCAGCCCAATTCAGCCCAGCCTCACAACGAAATGTGTAATAGCTACGTTGGTCCACGGCACAAAACATATTATTTTCACAAAAAAAGGCTATAAAATGCTTGTGAGATGCTTATGTTTTGTCAGGGGCTGTTTTTGTGTCAGGATTCTCACACAAGCAACCCAGAAAATAACCAGTTAGCATTTGCATGGGTGTATTTTCGCCCGAACCATTATCTTTTCCTAACCAAGTAGCTTTGTGGTGTAAACCAAAGCAAACAGCCTCTGACAGTGACTGAAAACAGCTACTGAAAAGTATTTGCACAGGTGTATTTTAAAGTAAACTATACATTTTCCTAAGTTTAACCAGCTACTTTGGTGGCTAAATCTCACCAAGTTTTTACTATATGCAGCAAAATCAAACAGCAACTGCAAACAGAAGTAAGTAGCGACTAAAAACACACAAAAAATTGTAAAAATGATAAAGAAAGAATAGTCCTACACAGGACTTGAACTCCAGCCTTCCAGATGAAGCTCCAGTTTTTTTGTTACTGCAAACATCAACTCTCCATCATCCCAGTGCATAACTTTGTTGTTCTTTCCATGTAAAAAAAAACAAAAAACAAAAAAAAACAATACTTGCAAGTCACATGACGTGAAACTTAACTATTTACCTGCAGCCTGCCAGTGTTGCCCTACTGGATTTGTCTGCTATCGTTAATGTTACCCATTCAAAGTCTGCCTGTCACCATTTTCAATAAAAAGTGACACAACTGTACCTACCTGTGAATCTGCATTTGGGTCCTCATTCCTTCCAATCCTGCACAACAACATGGATCCTGGATGAATTTTTACTGCAGCAACTGCCATGTAGTTTTGTTTTTTTGGTTTTTTTTAATTATTATTTGGAAAAATAAAACATGGTCAAAGCATGGCTAGACTGAGCTCACAAAAAACCTAGCTATGTGTTAAAGACCCAGCAACCAATCCTGCTAACTTGCAGGGGCAGGAGTCACATCTAAGCCATTTTAAGGAAAGAAAGGGTTAATTTAATGGGGAAAAAAGTAGATTAGAAACACTGATGTGTGTTGTTACGGGGAGTTTAAGATGAAAAAAGTGTTTAAACGTGAACTACAGTTAATGTATGTTAAGGCTTAGGTAACAAACCAGTGTACAGGTTTAGGAAAGATTGTGTTTATGCAAATAAAATATTGTAGAAAAGAAAACGTACATTGCAGACCTCTGATCAGAAACAAGCTCCTGTCCCCTGTATGAAAGTCCCAGATGGCACATCACCTCACCCTCTCAAACACTCTACATAATGGACTCAGAATTTCCTGCATCTGCACTGAGCATTAGTGCTGGACATAAAATGAGAAATGTAAAATTGTACGTTATTAATGGAATTCATTGGACGGGCTGGAGTGCGAAATGTAAAAAAAAAATAAATAAAATCCTTATTGGAACACTACAATGCTAATAAAATAAATCATATACAACTATCAGGAGTTCAGATCTGTTTTGTTATTGTTGTTTATTGTATTATTGTCAAGGCCGCTGCAGTAAGGCATGAACTACTTGCTACACAATGTTGCATAGCTCTTTGTTATTTTATCTCAGTATGTTGCTGAAATCTTCAGAAGTAGAAAATGAATCATGTTATATTTATGAAATTACACAGTTGCGTGATCACTGCAATCAGCTCGAGTTTGAGAAGTGTTGTCAATGTGCTGAATGTGTCGGTACACTCTACGCTCATCATGTCAAGGACCTGCTGCAGACTTTCACAACACACTGCAATTAGGTCTGTGACACCGTGTCGCAACACACTCACAGGGCAAGAATTTAATTTCACATTGTTCTGATTACAGTTTTGGATAAAAAGCTCTCTGAAATGCAGATTTAATTGTATTTTTTACATTTAAATGAGTGCCAGTTGAGCAAGTCAGCAATGGTCTTTATTAATAATGTGCAGCACCATATGTGAGGAGAAGAATGCAATGCTGAATTTTTTTAACTGTTACTTTTTGAACAGTTTACTTTTATTTTACAGTTTTTTACTGTTTTGTTTATTAATTTGTTTTGCTATTAACTAATAAAATCACATGAAAAAGGTATTTATCTACATGTTAAACCTAAAATCAACAGACCAGAACAGTAACGTCCATATAGAACAAGTATTTCTTTATAAATAATAATGATAATTTGTTCTTTTAGAAAAATTTGACTGTATTTAAATGTGCAAAACATTATTATTTCACCAATATTTTAAATGAAAATGTATGTATATTAAGGATTGGAAATTGTGAATCATTTATAACTGTTATTTTACAGATTTTTCTTGTTTTGTTCAATTACATTTAATATCCAGTAAAATCATAGAAAAAAAACATTAATTAAAAACTGTAAATACTAATAAAAATGGTGCATAATATATAGTAGTTTATGGTAATTTGTTCTTTTATAATGCGTGACTTTAAAATTTCACAGCTTTACTGTGTTTGGATCAGCTGAAAATATCATTATTTTACAGATATTTGATGTCATTTTTACTTTCCTTTTTATTTTTACAATGTTTGAATGTTACAGTATTTTACTTTTTTAAAAGTATATTTGACACCTTTGCTGCCACATTTTCACAGTTTGTTTTTACAGATTTCATTTTTTTTTACAGTGTAGTTGTTAAACCTGCACATGGTTATATGGGCCTAGAAAGTTATAATAGGTTGTTTAAGAACAGACATAAAGCTCCACTTCTGCTCAGATGCATCATGTTCAGCTTCAGGAAAGTCCTAAAGGTCACTGGCTGATTGGTCGATGCTATTGCTGTTTGCTCATACATCCATCTTTAGACTGTCGGAGTATTGTGCTTCTCTGGATGACAGACATGTTCATCCCTCTTTCACAACTTACATGCTTATTGTCCATCAAAGTCACTAATGCACTTTTGATTTGAGTCATTCTTGAGCTGCCATGCCAGTAAGTAGTTCCTCATCCCCCACCGTCCCGGCTTCTGGGTTTCACAGGAGACAGATAGATGACGAGACAACGGCAATTCATCTTCATCATGGCATCCTCATTACCATTAATGCGCGGCTCTTTTTCTTACATAATGCAGCACGTGTCACTCGTGAAGGCATTCAAAGGAAAAGTACAATATCCTGAGAGCCGACCATGTCAAATGTGGTTATTATCAAGACATTCGAGGAAGAGTGGAGTGGAAGGTGACTGAGCTGGTTTCCCCCAATCCTCCATATATGTGTTCGATATGAAATCGCTCACTGAAACAACCAAATCATGTTACAAAAAGATTTAGAAACATAATTTCAAAATACCCTGTATGGAGCTGTGAAGTCTATATACTCAAGTGTAAAATGTAATAATACAACATAGAATATTGATTTATTCTGTGGGGACAGCCTTCTGCGACTGCTCTACTCCCACTCTATTTCTGATGTCTTGTGTGCCCACACAGTACATAACCTGAAACTGAGATTCATGAAGAAGATAGGATTTTTTGATAAACAGAAGCTGAACATTTATGTATTTTTTTAATCAAGCGATTTTTATGTTTGTCGCGTTTTTTCTTTCCTTTTCAGTGGGATTTTTTTAATACAGCAGCATGTGTCAGGTATGGATTTGGAGACTTTTTGTACAGGCTGACGCTGAAACAACAAACAGTGGTGGATAATACAGTATATGCCACAAATCTCTGCATGTGCGGTGCTCTCTGACCAGGTAAATAAGACTATGATCATGCTGACTTTACTAGACACAAATACCAGCAGTTCTGTAAACTCCACCTGGAATTGATGGACGTATTGTGATTTAGCTCTTCTATTCTTGCTTTCCTCTTCCTGTGAAACTCTGTGCCAGAAATATCTCGCTCGTCCTCTCTCCAGCACTCAGTCCCCCCGGATACTGACAGCTGCCTGAATTACAAAGGTAGCAATGTGAGTAATGAACCAACTGAAATCTCATCATATAGAGCGACTTTGAGTTACCCTGAGCCGCCCCCCTGACCCTAACCCCAGCCCCTGAGCCCCTCCAAATGAGCTTTTCATTTACTATTCCGAAATCAGAATGAGGCATGTTGCAGGCACAGAGGTGTTCTGAACAATTGCACTGCATGCAGACGTGGTTTTGCAATCCTTAAGCCCAACAAATCAGCTATTCTGTTCCAAGCTTATTTACATACACTGCTCTCACACTCTGCCTGTGTGCATGGTGTGAAAGTACAAATTTCACAGCAGCCTTGTTTGATGCTCGTGAAAATGTTTGGAAACTGAAGCTGGACACTTTGATGCGTATCTTGTCTGGATTTCTGCGCAGCAAAACATGTTATTATTTAATGGCCAGTGCTTTGATCTGGCTAATGTATAATGCACCAGCATTAAAGATCAAGTTTAGCACAGCTAATTAGTGTGGTCTGGAAAATGAGACGCCATTAAATTCATGCCTTGATTGAAAATGCCGCATATTAAGGTAACAGGTACCAAAACAGATGCTAAAGAAAGGATGCACTACTGTGAAATATGATGTTGTTTGCAACTTATGTATGTGGAAAACATTCCATTCAAAATCTTTTTTGTAGTATCCTGTTTTTGTTTTAGTGCATGTAAGCACTAAAACTTGATTTCAGAAACCTTGCTAAGCCCTTATCCAGGTTTTGAGTAACCTTATTTTTCTAGCTGGAGACTTTCAAAAGACACCAAATACCATTGCTACTAAGTGTACTTCCATGAATCCTAAACTAGTTTGCAGTAAACCAATATTTTCTGCAACTTCCAGTTTTTCCCACACTATCCCACCAGTCTGTGCTGTTTATCTTCACACATTCTACACTGGACCTACCTGGGTGCAGTGACAGTCCGACATGGTTAAAATTGAGGACATGTTTAATATTTGCTGTTGCTCTCGTCTCCCATTGTTGGCAATAAGGTGGAGAAGCCAAATTCACAACACGATGTTGACATTTATTGGTCCTCAGTCCACTTCAAGCCAAGGTGGTCTCATTTTCCGTAGCCACAATTCAGTGAATTTACAGTTAGGCTACTGCATGTGCAGTTGTCATGTATACAGATATTGAATAAAATAATTTCTCTGCACTCCATGCAAACAGCACATCTGGAATAGTGGTGGCCATGTGAACACAATCAACTTCAGTGAAATGTTACTTGAAACTTAATTAAAACTGCAAGATTATGCACAATACTGAGCAGCGTTTTAGGCACTTAAGATCCCAAATTCACTCTGCACTCTTGGATGATTTTGCCCTTTAAAGAAAAATCTTCCAGTTAGCATAACACTGGCATGTCACATCTTAATATATAACCTGGTAATAAGCAAATGCTTCTGCATTTACAATACATAAATACTGATTCCTAGTAACAATGAAAGTCCTTACCTAATATTGTGTAGGTTCCCTTTGTCTGGCCAAAATGACTTGTAGTGACATGGACATAGAACCTCTGGGGTGTCCTGTGGTGTCTGGCACCAGGAAGTCAGCACTGAGCCTGTTGCGCCTTGGGGGTTGTGGGCCAACGCCACCATGGATCACACTTCTCCTGGTGCACCCTGCAGATGCTTAGTCAGAATGTGATAATAGCAGCTGAAGGACATGTCAATAGAGGAATTTCATGGTCGTGTTCCTTCTGAAAAATGAACTGTCTCTGAGCAATATTTCCTGTGTGGTGTGGCGCATTGTCTGGCTGGGGGACGCCACTGCTGGTGGGAAATGTCCTTTCACATGAATACCATGGCAGTCATTTGATGTTGTGGCTGATCAGTGTACATTCACTGAATGTGGGGTAGTCTGACTCACTGGATATAGGCTGCGGGCATAAGCCTGCTATTGATCGCTCATTTTAGGGTGCTTTGTCCTTCTGACCGCGTGTTACTGTTTTCTTCACAACAACAAATAACATCCACCTCCGAGTAGCAACCTACCACACTGAAAATTGGAATTTGAATCATTCCATAAGACAGCCCTGACAGTTTTTTTCAGTGAGTTAATGACTTAAAACATAATATTAATCTTCCTACGTGCAGATGTTCCCCCAAAACAATTCTGTCACCATTTTGACTAGACTGTTTTTCCCCGAAAGCAGAATGATAATGTTGTGCACTCAGACAGTTCTACAGAATGGGCTGGTAGAGCAAGACTTCATCTGGGGTAACATTTAGAATCACGTTTGTCCACTTACTTGCTCTGTTTTTGGTCTCCACACCCTCATTAAAGAAAGATGCGGCAGTTGAGCTGCAAAAATGCTCCACTATATTTCCTAGCTCCTCACAAAGTGGACCTGTCTGCCGTCTGGTGCTGGTCAGGGAGATTTTTGAACTTTCTGATGTCTTCTGTGGGAGAAAATGAAAGAGATTAGAGTGAACCAAATCTGTAAAATCGTGGGCAAAATAGGCACTAAGCTAAAGGGTTTCATAAAGCTCAGCAAAGCCAAAGGGAACTGCAGAGTCAATGCAATTCTGTGTTTTATCATCACATACATGCATATTTTTATATTTATTTTCAATCTGGATGGCCTATCTTCAATACTAGCAATCAAGAGGGCGAACTATTCATCTACAGATGTAGTTATATTAGTCATTTAAATGCATTATTATCGCTGCAGCGGCACTGCTGCAACGGAATCTAAGAATATCTTCTGAGTACGTTGGTGTGGTCTAATATTGAAGGTCAGAAGGTAATGTGGTAATTTTATCTTCACTGTAGACAGATATTTTTCAGGTTGATGCCATAACAACAGGTGTGTGGTGGCACATCTTTACTCCACTTAGAAAGGAAATCAAAGACTTCAGATCTCACAAGTGGCCTGGCACCTTCTCTAACAATGAACAGGAAAGCTGGCTGCCACCAGCCGACTATTCATCGCAGAGAAAAAGTGCTGCGCTTATTTATTCATTATAGCAGGTCATTTCATGCCTGATGCTCAAAATGTGTGAAACAAGCAGTGAGACAGACGAACTGCAGGGTTGTACAGAGGGTGGGCCTGATCACAGTAACTCCTCTACGATATAATGCAGATACTACCATACAACTGAATCGACCTTTTTCTCACACATTGTCAACAAAGATTAAACATTTTACTGTCACAAAACAATTGTTTATTTCAGAGAGGTTGTACTGGATTGCATTTTTCTGTGCCAGTATTGTTTCTCTTGTTCCATACTATAAGCAGTATAGCTATTGTGTACACCTCCCTCTGTGTGGCAACTAAAACCAACTAGAGAGAATGCAAAGATTTACATCCTCCTCATGAGTCATGTACCTCTCATCTTCATCTTTTGCTACCTGAAGCACGTAACCGTCTTATCTCTAAAGTTGTTTACTTATTCAAGAACTGACTGATGCCTCCAGTCATACAGAGGAGAAGATTATGAGGAATTAACACTTTAAGAAAAAAAACACTGTTAGGATTGTCCTTTTTGGATTCAGTAGCTATGCCTGATGAAGTAATCTAAAGGGAAAGTAACTGCCATTTTGCTAACAAATAAATATAGTTCAAGGCTCATGTCTCAGCCACTATACAGTCATACAGTTCCTTGCTGTACCGGTAAAATGTGGGTGAAGGACAGATATGAAACATCACTTTAAAAAATGAGACCTATGCTGCATTTGTGCTCCTTGCTGTAGTTGTATGCAAAAAAAAAATCAACACGCAGATTTAACACTCAAATTCACTTTTTTTTTTTTTTTTTAACAGTGGAGCTTAAATTTCACATGGATATAAACAAACATTTCCAACCAACAAACCACAGATCTTGTTGACTGAGATGGCACTGTCATAGTAGATTTTAATCATAAAACTCAGTGTTGGTTAAAATCTCTGTTTCTGTCTAACTATAGAGCAAGGTACAAGTCTTAAATACGCATAAATACATTAAATAATATTAAAAACTAGTGTATAACCAGCTGATGAAACATCTACAAGACATGGAAGTGAAGGAGCACCACTGTTTTTGCATTTACTGGTTGGAGACTTTGCCTTGGCATTAGCACAGTTACAAGTAAAGAGTACTCAGGATCATAGAAACAGTGGGGAGCAGAGAGCGATGCATTCAGAGTACATCATATCACATTTATCTGTAATAATAAATGAAGAAGTCAAATAATTACCTGTTCTAAGAGCAACCATGGTGTCACTTTTCAGGCCCTTTAACTCCTCCAGTTGGCCCAAGCGTGGAAAAACCATACAGGTGTTGCCTTGGTTTGACCTCTTGCTTTATCCATGTTTTTTGGTTTATTTTTTGGTGTTGTGGCCTATTCTTCTACTGCTGCCTTTCTGTTCTTGCTGTAAGTAGCAGTGCAAGACGTTGGGTTGTGGTGGAACTGTGGCTGCTCTTCGTCTGCCATGCTTGCTTCTAGCAGTCATGCAGGTATGTAGTTAGACAGGCAGCTAAGTCCATCCAGTCATTTCATGTGGAGTGAATACAGAGATTGGACTGGCTCTTTACAGGTTTGATTGTCACAGAGAGCAGATTTACTTTTTTTTCTTGTAATAATCTGAGCACTTGATGTATTGATTGCAGTCAGGATATAATAAGACTGTGAGCAAATATAACAAAAAAATGTTCCTAGAATACCTTGCACACTCAAGCTTTAAATAGCAATAGCAATTTAAACAACAGACAGTTGCTTCTGAAGGTTTGAAAGCTGTCGGAAAACATACTTGGATTCTCAGTGCAGTGGTCGGCTTTATGATTTAATATTGTTCTTTTCAAATTGTATGTTTAACTTAAATTATGTGAGGAATAAATGTAATATACCACCATCCCAAACCAAATAAGAGCAAGACAGACTCGCTTTCATTACTCTCCACTCTGATATATTTGCAGGCTGCGTGTCAGTCCAAAACATATGTTTTGCTAATGTATCCTGTAACCCCACAGAATAATGTAGTTAGCTTATGACATGGCCCTTACCTTTGGAAATAACACTTTGTGACAAGTAGCAGGGTAAGTGGGCATGTTAAATTTGCAGCTTACATCAGAGCAGATAAGCAATTTAAATAAAACACAAGCCTCCAGACTCATTGGATACATACAAATTGTTGCAGCCACATTAACATTAATTTAGCAAGCATAGCGTTTCAGTTAGAAGAAACCTGGAATTTTCATTTCACATCTCATCCAAGAATCCTCTGCAGTTCTGACTTTAAAGGAGTTCTACATGTACATACTGTCACCTCCAAATCAAATGGCTAATGGCCCATTTCTGACCTCAGACTCTTATGTCTCAAGATGTGAATGATGGTGAAACCATCTGTGCACGGATCTAAATACTGCATTATAAGTACCTGATAAGTGGTATCGTTAATTCCCTCTTCTGTTCACACATGGCTGTTCCAGTTTATAGCATAGATGCTTCCTCAACTCCTTTCTCAGCGTGTCTGTCTCCTGTATCCAAAATGTGAACTTTTCTGCCCTCAAAGGAGTGTCCCTTATCCTTTATAAGCAGATGGACTGTTGTGTCTCGGATGTCCATGTGTTTGAGGAGCGCTTGCTTAGTGTCGCCTGTGTATAGGTCTGTGCACTCCTCGCTGCATTGGACTGCATTCACAGATTGTTTTTGCATGTTTAGAAATCCAGAGAGTGACACGTTTGCTGGGTCTGATCACAGCCGCTGTCCACGTAAAAAGTTTAGCAAAGTGTCAGTTCTGCACTGTTGTTAGATATAAAGACAGCAATCTATTGTAGTAAAAAGTACAAAAAGTGCCTTGGAATGCCTGTACTTTATACTTCAACTCTCTTAAAATAATTTGACTGATTTATTTCTTTTTTTAATATTGCAGCATATTTATATGTTTTAGATATACACCGGTCTTTGTGGTGTTGTGTAAAGCTGTGAGAGCAGAGCTGCACAGTACGAATACCATTTGCAGCATCTGCGTCACAAGATTTATATAAAGCTATGCAAATCCTGAACGTAATACGGCACATGTTCATGCAAATGAAGTGTTGTTTTTTAAAAAAAAACTTTAAAAACACTGGCATTATGGACACCTTTACCCACACCTGGAATGATTTTTTTTATGTGTTAGGTTTATAAGAGGCTCATGTTTTGTTTTACTTGGATTAATGCAGAATTGTAATTCAGTTCAGGGGTTATATGTCCCGCTGGATGCAATCAAAGTGAATAGTGCTCTGCATATCTCAAACCAAGTGCTGGAAACAATCTACTTAAAGTGCTATACTGCTTAGAGACAATATATTCAATCACACCTCAATATTGTCCACTGAAAGGCTGGAAGAAAGGTCAGAAATAAGCTTGAAATTCAACACAGCACACCTGCCGCCATAGCTTTGAGGACAGTAAGAACTAGTGTTGTTTAAATCCTCTTTTCTGCACCAGAATTTTGTCCCACAGCCACACAGTCATAAAACCACAGAGTGTAGAGTTCCCAAGATGACCTTCTGGTTGCTGTTTAATGAAATTCATGTAAAATCAGGAGATGTGCAGTTTACTTAAATTGACTTTCTGCCAGGATCTTTCTTATCTCATAAACAGTCAATCTGACAGCCTGAACACATCTGGAAGCAAACCAAGCTGCAGTGGCAGATAATCTCCCCACAAATGATTGTGGAATCAGATTCACTAATGGGAGATATTATTGCTTTTTCAACACATACCACAAACACCAGAGAACAAGAGTCAACACATTTACTGCCGCTTTAATTTCAAATGAATACATGTTTGATTAAAGGCCATCAGAAACCTCTGTTCATCCATTAATCGTACTATGTAACAAATACAAATGACACGGTTAGCATGTCTCTTTTTAAATGAGAAATGCTTGGTATTCATGGAAGCGTAGCACCACAGTATATGCTGCACCAAACAAGACAAAAGTTGACAATCTGATGCATGCCAAATTATGACTCAGAGCTACAATATGCTATGATATAATTAGATAGATTTTTTGTGGGTGTTATTGTATCTCAAAAGTGGTGATACAATTTCATGAGCAACCAACAATATGCTGTGTTATAGCTACACGTTCAGGTCGGCCTGTTTACTCTGAACTTGCGCTTATGACTTTGGGAAGGTTTTGAGCTTTATTGTGTGTCATCAGTTCCCAAAATATGCTTTGATGGAACTTGAATCTGCTCATCCTGTCGTACATTTAATAAGCTCACGTCCACATCATTGGGGAATCACAGCATACAACTGCGAACATTTAATATTCACTTTATATTTACACCATTCTGTGCATTTGAAATACCACACTCCCTTTCTCTGCCAACACCGCGAGGACAACCTACACAAAAGAAAGAAATCTGCTCTTTTGTGTCCTATATGGATATAATAGAAATTCATAGCATCAGTCTCCACACAGGCTGAGCTTGAATACTTATTAATTCTTCTGTGATTTAGGGCAGTTCCCTGAGCCCATCCTCTACTTATCACTGGTTGATTTGAAAGGAGAAAGGAATCAAAGAGCCAACATTGGCTATTTCTATTAGTAAAATAGAATATAATAATGGGTTTCAATATTAAAAGCAGGCTGACGTCCAAATTGAAAACAAGCAAAAAGAAAGGAAAAAGCTCACAAAATTATACCATTTTTGGATATGGAAAGGTATAATGAGAAAAGCAACATTACAAAGTCTGAAAAAGTGAGATAACTACATGCAAATGCAAACCGACTTGTTTTACCCCTTCTTTCATCAGGTGTCATTCTTCACCTTTAGAGACCTCCTGTCAAGATATATTTTTGAATAATGCAGCTGCAAAGGGAAGTTTAGCAGGAAGAATCAGCTGCACAGGCTGAATAACCCTGGACTAGCCCGCATTGTCTTCACAGTGTCCAAGTATGATTTGATTCTCTTGAGGATACAAACTTAGAAACTTTAAAAAAAAAAATGATAGCACTGAAAATGTGGATTTGTGTTTTGGTGATTATTTTTTCTGCAGATGAAAAAAACATTCCATCACCACCTGGCACTGACTGCATATTTCAACTGAGCTGAAAAATACTGTGGTGCTCAGTTTGCTATAACCTATGTATAATACATTGATTGGCTGGTTGAGAACACATGGCAAAATGTGTGGATTGAACTTGGTGAAATGATAAAAGGTTGTACAGATGTAGCATTTAGAAAAAAACAGAACTTAAGCAAGAAGAAATGGACATTTACCATAAAAGTCGCAAAGGACAGACAGTATACTCTTTGTTTCAGCTCTAATATTACAAACTGAAGTCACTTGATTCTGCAGGGAAATAAATTCTACATTCGCAGACATTTATTCCAAGTGCAACACATTTCACTATGTAAATGAAAACATTTTGCAACCTTAGTTTAGGTAAACGTTATGTTTACATGTGATATACTGATATCTATGGAGGCTGGAGTATGTTACAGGGAAATACGACAAATGTTTACATTTGCATTTAAATTAGACAATTAATAAATTGTGAGACAAGCTTATCCAGATCATTAATTATATTGATGAATGATAAATATATTTATATATCTTGAACATGATCAGCATGTTTTGAGGTTTTTTATTTATGATTGTCGGTTCGTATCACATATAGACAGTTTGTGCCAGAATAACAATTAAAGAAGCAACAGGAGCTCTGATTTGTCGATTTAAAAAAAAGAAATAAAAAAAGTGGAGCTTTTTAATGATGACTGGCCAGTGACAAATGAAAATAAATCCTTTTATCCTTCCATTTTTAAAAAACACAAACTTTTATTCATCATTTAATGCCAGAATTCTTCAATACATTAATTAATACATTAATGTATACAAATAATACATTAATTATAAAACATTTAATGATCAAGTTAGACCTTTTGAACCCATAGATTTACATGTACATTATATAAATGCAAAGTTAAGTAATAAAATAATCAACTACTGAAGCTATAAGCATTTTGGGGGCACAGTCCAGCTTCCACAGTGATTATGAGTTCACCAATGTGAGCAAACACAAATGTAATATAGACACAAAAAAATATAGGTTATTTTAGTTTAGCAAAATAAATATACACAGCATGAAAAAACTAATTGCAGGAGGATTTGATAAAGGCTGCCAGTCTTTGAAAAGAAAAACTTTTAAACAGAGTTCTATCAGTGGATATATTTGCAGTTTAATTTCAGCCTTATTTTCTTCAGCTGTCGGTATGAAATGTGACACAACTGTAAGTGTAAATCTTCATGAGGCTTGTTAAGATGAACACTTTCATTTCTGTTTTTAACTGAAAGCTGGAAAAAATCATTTCCCTTCAACGCTTCCTTTCTGGTTACGAGATGTGACAGTGATGCCAAAGGCAACTTATCAATCACTGACATAAACATGTAAACATCTAATGCACAGAAACATGAATTTGATGAGTGAAAGTGAACACCCAAAACACTTCAGAGAGGTTCAAGCTAATGAGGGTGTGGATTATCATCTCAGGGTGAAATAATGATGTAAATAAGCTCTCCTTAGGTTGATTTTAACAATGCAGCTGCACACAGCACCAGCACTGCAGTGAGGACACTAACTCTGCTGTAGACATGAAGGGGGGAGAGCCATTATATTCTGTAGGCGCAGACTGAGCTCAAGAGCAACAATTAAGGAGTTTATTAATTCATCAGTTATCCCAGGCTGCCCACTGGACACTGTTTATGTTCGCCAACTGTGACAGGAATCTGTTTATTATCAGCATGTTAACCAATTAAGGTTCTCAGATGCCCATTAAACTTTATTGACATCCATAAACCATGAATTGACTTGTATAATCTATTATATATACATAGCTATAAATTTTCTTTATAGGCTACAAATTTTCAACAGTAAATATATTTTAGAAGAAATATTTTGCTGCTTGAATTATGTGTTCATTCAATAACATCAGATTTGTTAACCTGTGATAATAACTCTTGGAATACAGTTTCCAGCGTTCTTAGCACTCTCTACGATTATGTTGAGGTACTCAGAATTTTGTTAAGGTCAGGGAAAGACTGTGGTCTTCATTAAATACTGAAAAAGGCAACAGTGATTTGAAGCATAATTTACTTTATTCACATCTGACCAAAACAGTTATCTTTCCCTAATCTTACGTCTGCAATATATTTTTTAAAATTTATTTTTTGGCCACTTGGGGCAACACAAACATATCATAAACAAAACCCTGATGTGCAGAATCATCTTTTATGCTGATGAAGTTGTTCACTCAGAGCTGCCTTTTTATACACTACTGAAAACACATAAAGAGCAACTTTAGCATTCATTTGGAGTGAATTCAAGTCCACTGTTTGCTCTTCTGTTAGCTCTGGTTTTGGTCTCCACCATCTCTGGTAAAAGCGCTACACGTTAACCAGCTAGTTGCTAACATTGTGCTGTTTGTTGCTGGGCAACGTACAATACGATGCTGCCAGCTGTGGCCGAGAACAGCATGTAAAGCCAACTTCTTGAGGCTAAGTGCGTAGCTGTGGGTTCATAAACAACACCTTTCCAATGCAAGTAGGACTGTTTGCATTAAGTATAGCCAATTAAAATGTGTCTTTGTTGCCTAAACCTAATCATATGTGGCATTTAGGTATAAACCACAGACTCACAAAAGAAGTAGTCACTGAAGATAATATTGTGACTGAACATAAACCAGGCAAGAATTGTTACCATTAAAATGTAGGTGGCAAGCAAATTTGATGGAGTATATGTCTTCAAGGAAGAAGGTAAACTGACCACTATTGCTCAACAAAAAGACAATTTAAGTGTCAGCGGTGAGCCTAATTGATCAGAAATGTGATGAAGTCTGATCATGGACGGATAGTCACACAACAGGCTAGTAGACACACAAACCTTCCCAACCCAATACTGCCTTTAATTGTGGTCACTGTACTTCTTTTTGTAGTCATGTCTCCTTATAGCATTTTTTTGTGCTTCTGTGTCCCTTTGTGGTCGTTTTCAGTCTGTTGTAGTCATTATTAGCTATTTTTATCTCTTTGTGGTCACTTTTTTTAATCTTTTTGTAGTTGTTTTGTGTCTCTTTGTTGTCATTTTGTCTCTTTTTGTGTAATCTCTTAGTAGTCTCTCCTATGCTGTTGTGGTCGTTTCGCATCTCTTTGTGGTTGTTTTCTGCCTTTTTGTAGTCAGTTTGTGTCTCGGCAGTTGAGTTGGATCTTTTTGTGGCCCATTTCCATTTATTTTTAGTTGTTTCTTGTCTCTTTGTGGCCATTTTGAGCCTATTTGTCATCATTTTTGTTTTGCTAATTGGCGACCTACACCACTACCATTTGGCTCCAGCAAAGACATTCTCTGTTGTGAATACTTGTCCAAGTAACAGAGGCAAATACAGCTCACACCAAAAAGGCAGATGTACTTGAATGCAACAGCTGTCATGAAAAAAATTAGTATGCTAAACATATTCCAACAAGTCAAAGTTTGAAAAGTAGTTTTGGGATGTGTTAGCGTTCCTCTCTGAGGCTGCTTGAGTGACAGGAACATACAGTAGCGATAGGGAACATTTCAAGCCTCTTTCATCTGGACGGGGACTCAGCTCTTCCAGAGAATGTGAACAATTTCCAAAGTCTTCTTTCCTTTCTCTGTTTCGATCCATTTCCATCCATCATTTTTCACCCATTTGGCAAGATCCAACAGATGCAGCAGCAATGTTTTGATTATACTGTGACAACACATTATGAAGAAGTCAGTAAGCTTACAATCTTCGTTTTTTCTTTTCTTTTTTTTTCTTTTTTACAGAGGGAACACAAGAAAGCCAGAAAATGTTGAGTACTGCCATCCACCAACTAGGTTTCCTTTCTCCAGCTTTAGGTAGACTTTGTCCTCTTTTTCAAGATAGAGCAGAACTCCATTGGTGGCAGCCTCGCGAGTTACATCTTTGTCACCCGCAAAGGCAGAGATAACTGGTTTCCCGTTCAACATCAAGTTCACCTGGATAATCCAACAGAAGCAACAATTAGCAATAATGAAGGAAATGTGAAAGAAGTGTCTTAGCAGAGTTTACTTACTGGGTACTTCTAGTGTGTAAGATAGAAAGGGAAGGAATTTCAGGTTTATTTACGTTTTGCAATTTTTTTTTTTACATCCGCTATTAGAAAATTCACAGTCTGTACGGGTGTACATTTCACTTAATCACAGCACAACATTCAAGTTTTTTGGCTGCACTAAGACAATCATCATTCCCCACTAGGTCTATTCTCCAGATTTCTCTCCCTATGATTTCCTCCTTTTCCACAAAACGCAATTCTAGGTAAATAGTCACCATTTGTACAGTGTGGAGGAGACTGAGACCCTACCATGCTTAGAGTATGCAGCACGCTAAATAGCATGGGTAACATATGATATATAAACCATTATTCCTGGTGGAGGAAACGCGCCAGTGGTTTCCTGTTAAGTTTTTTTCTTCCAAGAGCTTCTCTTGAGGCAACAGAAACATCATCGAGTCACTGCAGCCAATTGCTGACCGATATTCAAATAGCCAATCATCGTCCTCCGATCTGGTGCAGTTTATTTCATCAACCCAAACATAATCAGTCAGCAGCAGTGTGTTGATGCTTGTCGTAAACTGAAAATGACGAACGCAAGAACCCAAGACTTCTAATTTCATAAAATCTTTCCAAAAATCCCTTCAAGAGCAGCATTTTTTAAAAAGCCTCTAAGTAAAAGATTGTGACTTGGATCAACCAGACATCTGGAAATTGCTCAATCAGAGAGCAAACTAACTTGAACCTTACATCCAAGCTTAAAATTGGTACAACACAAAGGCTCACCGGATGCAGCCATGCAAACAATGGGAACAAATACTACAGAGACTGTTAGGGGACAGGAAACGTGTCTGAGAAAATTAAGAGGAGCAGCGCAGCAACTACTGGATATCAATCTGACTTCAGCCACTTGATTTTCTTTTTATAGTATGTGAAGTTTCCTAGAAGCATTTTGCTGGCACACCTAATTAAATCATATTTGTGCAGATACTTGTATAGTAATAATAATGGCAACTCATTAATTTTCAACAAGAGATTCAACAAGATTTTAAATGCAAATGAAATTCTCATTAATTCAATCATCACGGAGATTAAAAACCTGATGATCAGACAGGTTCTTTCAAACCAGTCTACTTTTTTCATGTCATAACATTATGGGATGTTTGAGCTATGTGTTCAGTGTGTTTGGGTATGTGTTGGATTTTTTTTTCACTAACCACTTCTGTTTTAGTTTTCTCTTGTAGATTACTTCCAAAAATAATGAAATGAACAAAATAATTCATATTCAGTCAAAAACTTCAGATTAAATATTAAAATTAAGTTGCACCTTTTTTATATTGGTGAATCAAGTGGTACCACTGCTTTTCAAATATTTTGAGATATTACAGGGGAAAGGTCCAAATTATACATTCCAGTAATAATGCTGTTGAGTGTTTTACATTTAAATTAAAATGGAAGACTGAAGCTCATATCCCTGCAGTAATGATTTCTATTTTTAAGACAGAGATGTTGTCCCAGTCCAGAACTGTTTAAAGCTGTACAAGTGTGTGAAGCAAACAGAAACGATACCTGTATGGTCTGGCTCTGGTACACTTTAATCACATGGAAGTTGAAACTGTAGACTCCTTTTCTCGGGGACAAAAATACTGATTCAAACGTGAAGTAGTTTCCTATATTCACAAGAACCTGTGAGAGGAAGGAAAAAGAAAAACACACATTGTGACGAAGGTGTTTATATAGTCAGCACTTCAACAAAGGCTTTAATTTCACAGGGGCTTTAGGATTAAATATTTAGATAGGAAATCAGCCATGCACACTTCACTGTTTTTGGCTACGAGGCTTCCCTCCTGGTCAGACACAAAGTGAGTGTGACACACTTCAAAAAACATTTAATTCAACCTTTCTTCTCAATGGACTCCAACCCTGCATCTAAATTTCCGACTCCCGGAAAAAACAAAGTGCTTAAACTGGAGGCGAAATAAAATCCAATCAGTAGATTGAATAAACAAATTCCACTTTTGGAGCAGCAATAAGGATTTTGTTGCACACCGAGCGAACCGGCTGAGAAAAATCTGATGTTTTCCACATGTACAGAATCACCAGATGACTATTAGAGACTTGATAAATAAATAAATAATCTCACTTTTGCATGCTGAAAATGATCCAACCTGAAAATGTCAGTCAGCATATATGGCACGGCACTTAACGGTGTCTCAGGAGTGTCTCTGAAAGGCTTTAAGCGCGCTACAGTCTAATTAAGCAGACAGTATTTAAGTAATGAGGAAAATGAACTTATTTGCATGATAACTGATGGAGGCAGCAAAGGCTTCCCTCAGTATCTGCAGAGTCCCTCACACTTGAATCCCACCTGTTCCAGACCACTGCAGACTCAGCCAGGACCTTTGACTGCAAAATGTTGCTTTCATAGCAACAGCGTGCACATGATCCACACCAATCAGACAACTTGCAGAGAGTTCTGACAGCAAAAAGATCCCGTTATGTAATTCAGATGAGAGGCCAGAGGATCACATGAGCGCCACAAACACCTTACGCTGCCCACCGGTACATGACTAATCAAATTCTTCTTGTTTGTGCCGTTGCTTGATTTGTTTGGGTGTATTTATGTAGGCTAGGTGTGCGCGCGTGTGTACGAGCACGCGGGTGCGCGTGTGGTGGTGGTGGAGGGGGGTAGCTTGAGGCAAAAAAGATGATGTGCAGGCTCTGCAGGATGCCCGCCCTCAGACACAATCCACTCACTTTCCAACCTGCTCGCGTGTGATATGAGAACAATATCCACACGCCAAAACCAAGCAGCTTCAAACTAAACTCTGGGCTGCAGCTACACTCAAAACTGCACTAATGCTCTGTATCACAAGTCAGAACAGGAGCTACAGGATGAACGTTTCTTCCAAAAACATTTTTTTTTTAAAAAAGAAAAGACCAAAGGACTAAATTTGGTCTGGAAAATACTCAGTTAAACACAGGAAAGATGAATTGCAAAGTGCAACCAAGCCGCATTCAACCACTTTTTTTTCTGACATTACTGTTGTTCAGAAGGGTCTTAACCTGGTCGAAGTAGATTATTCTTGTTTTGTTGCTCATCTCCGACGGCTCGTGGTTGTTGCTCCGGACTGCAGAGAAAGCCACCTTGGAGTTGGCGGCGCGCACCGAGATGCCGAGCGGAGAGGATGAAGCCTTCCAGTCCGTGGCCGGGTTCGAGTCGCACACCACGAGGCATTTGCCCTCCAGGACGATCGGTTCCGTGTCATTCTGAGCCCTGGCAACCTCAGAGATCACAGTCCAGCTGAGAATCAGGATGAGGGAGTTCACCATGGCTCGCTCTCTCTCTCTGTGACAGCTGTGGCAGCGCCGATTCGGGAAAAAGAGAGACCGTCTCCTGCACCGCACCAAGTTTCCGAGTCCCTCCGCTGGTCTCCCCCGCCGCAGACGCGTCTGACGCTGTGTTTTTCTCTTATTGGATCCAGAGATGTGCCATATCCGAGCCTAGCATCAACAAATAAGAATCCTTATTAGGTCTAAATCTTCTTTTGCAAACAAGCGGCAAACACAGAAATCACCGTTTGTTGTCTGCGCGTCTCATTTTCAGGTAGACTTTTATTTAAGACAAAAGCAGAGCATGCGGGATGTTTTATGGATGAATGTTCCAGTTGGAGAAGGGAATCAGTCGATAAATCGTCCATAGCCTTCACTCCCACTCCAAATAACGCGTCTGACAACAGCTGTTCCCGCAGTGATGTGCTGCCTGTGTGCGCGCTCAGCCATCCACTTTACGCACGCACATGTGGCAGAAGTTATAATTAACTGCCCCGGCGTAATTCTCCCAAAGCTTACATCGCCTAATTCTCTGTAAAATAAGCACAATCCAAAGTAAATAACTGCCTTTGTTAATTATGAAAACTGCAAAGATACACTGCGGGTATATATTGGCAGTTTTGATCGTCTTTTACGAAGATTAATCCATGAAATATTTATCCCCAAACACATTTGATGATTTCCCAGTTTTAAACGACTCTGTAGCAGAAGCACATAACTGAATCTGCCCTCAAGCAAGAGTTTCACTTCCCTACTATCTCCAGAGCTGGCTGTCCACTCTGACTCTAGGTTTCATTGTAATGTGGTGACTCATCATAATCTCATGGCTCAGGTGGGCTGAAAGTCTTTCAGGTTTGACTTAAGGCGCTGGTGTTTCACACAAGTCAGTGATGGGACCTTTGTTCTTTATATGCTTGTCTCAGTGACATCATCCTTGAATCCCAGGGCTGCCTTCACATGTTCCTGCAGCCCCAACAAAACTGAAGTGTCTGCAGCAAATCTGTGAAACTGGAAGGCAAAAAGCTTTAGTTGAAAGACCATCATTTCATATTCTGTGGTAGAATATCTTTAATAACCCGGAGGGATTTCATTTGGCATATTAGGATGTAGGATGGAAACACTGATCACTCAGGAATATTCTACGTAAAACACTTGTCTGTCTTTGTATGCTGCAATAAATCAACAAGCTGCCCAAAGTGTCCTGTGAGGATTTTGACAAGAGATTAGTGGCGTGAGCACGTCACCTCTGTCCTTGTGTCACTCAGCTCCCCATAAAAAAACAGATCAATTTTAACGTCCTTCCTCTGACTTACCAACTGCTACATGGTTTGGCTCCCTCAGCCTGCTGCAGCTTCAAATGAATCAAAGATAGTTTCGTATTTTTCTGAGGTGAGGGTTCAGTTGCAAGTCAAGCTTTTTGTATTTTGATTAATTTAACTACAGGGATAATTTTGTATTAATGCAGAAGATAGATAGATAGATAGATAGATAGATAGATAGATAGATAGATAGATAGATAGATAGATAGATAGATAGATAGATAGATAGATAGATAGATAGATAGATAGATAGATAGATAGATAGATAGATAGATAGATGGGGAGCAGATGTTGTAAAACTAAAATGGGCCTGAATTTTGAAATGCATATTTGATGCTGGGGATTCATTTGCTTTCTCATTAGTCCATAATTATGAATGCAGCTTTTTGATCTCTGTGGCTGAACAACAACAGATCATAAGGTTACTCTGTTGAAAGTGAAAATATGGCATAATCAAGCAAACAGCCAACAACCAAATGGATCTGAGCACAAATCAGCCCGTGCCAACACACACTGTGGTGAAAAGTGTTTCGCAGATAAATGTTTGCAGTTGAGTACAGCTTGTCATTAACTGATTTCAGGTGTTCTGTGGACACAAAAATGACATCAGTACATTATTACAGTTTTGATTTACTCACGGTTATTTCCAGTGTACTGGGAAAAAATCTGAGCTGATAAAATTTTGCACTGTTCATCATTACTTCAGAAGAAAGAAAGCAAGAAAAGAAGCATCCTCACACTGTCCCATTTACATCAAGTACAGTCATTTAATATCTAACTGCACAGATAACTGGATGAATGATTTGATATCTGGACTTGATATTTTAGATCCTTGATTGCAGCTAAATCTGACTTCCCTTGTCGGCCACTGTATTGCTCTGGGCATCAAACTATCTGGAAGACAACCTGAGGATATCACCACCTCAACCTGAAAAGCATCCATTGCGCAAGACTTGTGTCATCACCCAGCTCTGACAAACTGTGTCTCACATTGTGTGCCTAATGTCGTGCATGTCAATATGTTGCCATGGTAATGGAGTTTGCAGAGCCGAGAGGCAATGCTTGTGATGTGCCAAGTAACACCATCCTTGGCAGTTTTCCAGAGGGCAGCAAACTTTTCCGATTTCTATTTAAATTTGAAGTAGCATGATGACTGTTAGCTGACCAGAGCCCCTTTTTGTGAGAAAAACTTCAATTTAATTTAATACTTAAATACCAAATAATCCTTGGAGCTTTGGGTCATGATGACTTTACAGAATAAAGATGCAAAAAACACATCCTTAAAATACAAATCCAGTGTGAAGATAATTGTTAGGTTTTCCTGAATGCTCTAACTGTAAGAAGTTTTTTCTTAAAATTTTCTTTGAAAATCTTTTCTAGCCGTGGCAGATAGAAGAGATCAACACAGAGACAGAGAATGTGCTGTTTATGGTCATACGCACTGATTTACAGCGATTAAGTAAATTTTTGCATGCCGACTTTCCGTGCTACTTTCTGCTTAAAACCAGTGTTAGTGATTGTTGTTGTTCGCTGATGAAATAATGAGTTCACACAATCCATGTACTGTTGTCTCGTAACTGTCAGCAAACTGTGCTTCTTTTGTAAAGCTGTTTACTCTCAGACACAGAATGGGTAAAATCTATGGTGACACGTGGCCATCAAGCTACGATAGCGTCCTTCACTGTAGACTCTCTGGATCTCTGTTTCTCTGAGGCCAGCGCTGTCAAGACCACTTGAGATGCAAAGTGGAAGGAGTGACTGTGGAAACCGCTGATTCTACTGACTCTTCCAATATTACATGACTAACAGTTGGAGCTCTTCAGTGGCTTGGATTGGTATAGAAAGTCTCTCAGTTAAATGATCGTTATGAAGTATCAACAACTGCATCAAAAAACCTGGTTCTGTGATATAAAAAAAGAGTTGAAGATACAAGGTTGTGTGCATAAAAATATTAAGCTAGGTATTGGGAGTATGCCACTCCCAAAGTAATAAACCTCCATCACTGAGCTTAAAATTCTTTGACCTGATGATGTTGATGAGAAATCAGTTCATTTTTAAGTTGCAATTCCATTCTGTTTTCTATATCTGACGTTACCTTCAAGCAGATACTTATATACATTTGTGTACTTCTACACCGAGTAGAGAACCATACAGCTATCTGTAAAGAGTGAAGCCCATGATTGCTGTCATGATCCTCATTCATTTTCTGACTAGGCTACTTCCTGAATTGTTTGTGAGAACATAGATGTACGGCTGTACCTGAACCAGAAATGGATTCGGCTGTTCAATATGGCAATTCAAAATGTTGGGTCTTCTTTTTGTTGCTGACTTGTCAAGCTATGTGCTGCCATAAGAATTTGTCAGATTACTGAGTCAGGTAGCACACAGGTGTTTCTGTTTGAGCAAACTTTGAGTTTAAACTCAAAACTAATGAATATGAATAAATGAAATACTTGAAAATAAATTGACAGTCGGGCAATGGGCCTATCTAGACACTTTCTGGCTAACTTAATTATATCTGTTGGCATACACGGTTACATTTTAGTAATTATACTTTCTACATGTTCGAGTTGTTCACCTACATCACACAGGTTATGCACAAGCCCATGTTTCTTTCAGGCAAAGACTGTTTTCTCCACCTCAGGTTTCAGGTTTTCTCAGCAGTTAACCCAAACTGTGCTCATACTTTATACAAAACTGCCTTTTCTCATGGTGTCTCAGATTTTTATTGTATTTTCATCGCATTCAGTGCTGATAAATGCGTAGGAATTCTATTTTATTCGTTTTAAAAGGCAAGCATGTAAGAAGCAGAACACATGGCTACTATTTCTTGGCTTCTATTTCTGACATCAAGGCAATTTTATAGGTTGAGCTGACCACCCTGAGTATTGACAAATGATGATGATGATGATGGGTATTTAGTATGTTCAAATGTGACGCCAAGGGGTCCTGGCAAACTGGCAGCATGTTCTGAACTGAGAGTGAGATCAGGTTTGTTAACGTAGCTTATTGCAAGGTTAGCGGTTTGATTCCACAGTCCCTAGAGTGCCACTGGGCAGGACATTTAACAGCTAGTCTCATTTTACCAGTTGATTCTGTGGAACATCTGGCTGCACCACACTATCATTCTGCTAAAAGGGGGGGGGGAAAACACCTAGCTTGTTTGTATTTCTTTAAACCAGTCACAGTCTTTGTAGGTGTGGCTAAGTGAAGGATGCAGCTTCAGTGTTTCCGTAAAATAATGACAGATGGAATCGTGTTGGTGAAATATTTGTATACAGGGAGATGAGTATTGTGATAATAATGTTTAATTACTGCACAATCCAAATTCTTGGCAAAACTTGAGAATTTCAGTGTAGTAGGTTTCCGCTTGGAGGTTGTTGTAATTGTTTGCTGTAATGGAGAAAACTGTAACATGCAGATAGCACAAGGGAAAGAAATAGATGCCCAAAATGTTTGGCTAATAGCAAACATATATCTGCATCCTCCATCTGGTGAGCAAGTGGCTCCCAATGCAAGGCGATCATCTTGGAAGCTCTGGTGTGTGAGTATGTGAACAAGAAACACAGTAAAGCGCTTTAAATATCAGTGAAGTGGAAAAGTGCTTTACAAGTTCAGGCCAGTTACTATTCTACCAGAAGCATGCACACCTTGTCATGTGGATAAATACTTGTATGACTCTGCGACTCAAAGTTGAATTGATTGATGCTTCAATCATCAACTTTCAGGGGGAAACCCTATATAAATGCTGACTTACTTTGTTGTAAGCTCAACAAAACATAGTTTCAAGGACCTCTGACAGCAGCATCGCTAGAACCTCGATGGTGAAGAGAATCGGGGCCTTTTTGATTCACTGGAATTCCATTGTAATTTTGATTGAAAGAAGCATTTTACTGTTGAAAAAATACAACTTCCGAAAATATCGCATACAGTCTTTTTCTTTTAGTCGGTATCTTTGGTGTGAAAAATGAACCAGCAGCAATAAAAAATATCTTGAACGTAACCTTGTTGTCAACAGCAGCAGTGACAGTCTGGCTCCTTCCTCGGGGTTCCTGCTTTGAAAGCTACTTCACCAAGGTACAGACATAACGTTATCTCAAGCGTTCGGAAATGTGTCAAGCCGAGATGAACTTAAGTAATTGAGTGTTAGAAAGCCAGCCAAGTCTAAAATCCTTCTCATCAGTTTGTATGAATGTTTAGCAAAGTATGAATGTCCATGGGGCTACCAAACCCAGCCTCCACATGAGAAGATGTCTCTAAAAAGACTTCAGTTACTTATCTGATAGGAAACAAATCACATTAATATTTTACCTGCTCCCTCCAGCAATTATTTCCTTTAAACAAATGGAGTCTATAGGGGACTCGGATCGTTTTATCATTTGAAAGGGACAAATAAAAAGAAAGGAAAGGAATTAAGACCCACCACTGGGTCTTGATAAAAAAGAACACGTCTCTAAGAAATTTTAATTAGTAGTCATAAGCAGACTATGTACTCTGCATACACCACACTGACCATGTCGGACATAATGAGTGCCTTTGGTAATCTTCAGAAAAGCACTGGCTCATTTCTACATTGTCACTGTATATACTTTTACACTAATTAAACATAAATACAGAACAGTGTAAGTGGCACTTTTCAAAGGGATAAAACAGACGGTAGGCCAGAGGCAATCAGAGATACGAGCAGTCAGTCTCAGGCAGAGGCTGCTATCCTTCACAGTGATATTTTAGCATTTGTCGGAGGAGATTTTCTCAGGTTGAATCATCAATTTAGAAGTATGTCTCCAAATCAATACCAGCCAGACTGACTATTCAATTTACTTTTGAGTCTTAAACCTTGTAAGCCTAAAACGTAGCAGCAAAATGTTTGCAGATTGCTCCTTCCTGGAGATTGGAAGCTGTGATCAACTTGGATTTAGGGCAATTTTGTGTAAACAAAAGTTTTTTTACAGCAGAAAAAAAACAGGTATCAAAGCATTTCTCAAACTCCCCCTGCAGCACAGTCACTTTCTCTGCCTGTATGCATAGTATTTTCTCCAAAGTATGATTAAATGTACTGCGTCTGTCTCAGTCCAACACAAACATCTTTGTTCAGCTCATTAGCAGGCATTTGTTTAGGTTGTCTCTTCGATTGGTCAGAACTGCTCATGGATTCATTAAGCAAAACAAACAATAATTAGTGGTTTAAATGTGCGTTTTTTGGCCACTTGGAGCAGTGCAACAAGCTGTAACATAACATGAACATTATTATTATTGCATAAACTTTAATCTGTCGCCTAACCAACAGCTGACACATTAGCATTCTTTTTGAGTCATGTTTCTGGTGATTTGTTTTTCGTGCAATTTCTCTTTAGGTGCTAATGCTCCACTATGTTTACATGGTAGTTGCACAAATGGCACAAAATAGTTGGCCTCAAGTTTGGAATTTGGTCATTTTTATCTTCGTTTTCTTTTTTTGACTCAGAAATGATAAGTGACGGCGCATCAAAGCGTCTCAGACATATTTGCATTTTTATTGCATTTATTATATATAATGCTAATAGGTGTGTAGGAGTTCTTGATGTTCAAACAAAATGTTGTATAGGTGATGGTGATGTAAGTCACAGGACAAGACGGAGGTTATTTTTCCACTTAGTTTTGTTTCATTTAGTTTTATTTTTGCTCAGTTTTGGCATCTACAGTACTTGGTTCGGTTTAGGAAAACATCATACCTTGAGTTAAGATGCAACCTTTGCAATCTTTAGCACAAGTTGGGTAGATGGTTCTGATTTGAAGAGGCTATGCTCGCCCATCGTGCTGTTATCACACCATGAAGCTGTATTATCTATCTTCCTCTAAATGGAACCATAATTTACTAAATTAACATCATGCTGTATTGAAGGAGATTTGCAACTAATGATATAAACCAGGTACTCATTAGGAAAATGTTTATTAAGATATTAAAGTAAATGAGAAGTAGGACCATTTTCTCAAACACTTCTAAAAAAATCTAACTAATTTTGGAAACCAGAGGTCTGCTGGTTGTTAGGGAGAATGCAGGTTAAAATCACTTCTGTATTGGCTTTATTTTTTCACAACCAGAGCCTTCATCCATGTGTTGTATACTTTCTATGGGTAGTTGCTGACTTTGTCTGTCCTTTTGTTGTGGACACGTGGTGCTCTGCCTGTTTATCAGAGCTTTGTTTGCTATTACAGAATTGATTAAAATGATGAGAGTGAAGCTATATGAACTCAAATCAAAACAATGAGCTTAAAAAGACTGAAAACCTCAAGAAGTGCAGGTCTACAGAATCTGGGGAATATTCTCTGAGGGTTTTCACTAATAGTGCCACTTTTCACATGACATATAGTCATTTGATCCATTATTTATATAAAAATATTGATTAGAGCAGCTTCAAAGTATTCGGCAGGTACACCGAAGCTGCTGAAATGTGACCCTGAACAAGTTTACTTTTGGTCCACTGTGAATTTGTTTTAGTCCCTCTGCTGCCAATTAAGCAGGCAGTGCACTCAGAACCAGCTGCCCAAAATAGAAATGCAGTCCAACATGGCACTACATACTAATTTCCATAAGGTATGTGCCCGTACTGACTTTTAAAATTCCTTTACATCATGTCACCACAGTAACAAACATTAAGGAGATCACTATAATCCTTTGACCAGACCTTGACAGTAATGTCTACTGTAACTACAGTCAGCAGTTCCAGGAGTACTAAACAAAAGGTGAAACCTGTAATGACCTGCAGAACTGTAGCTGAAAGGCAGTGTAGAGCAATATAGTCCAGCGAGGGAATGAAAGAATAAGTAAACAATTAGACAAATATTGTATTTCATGTCGCTTTTAAAATAAATTCATTCCCAAGTGGAGGAGAAAGTGGAAACCTGTGTAATTTGAAGTAGCTTTCAGTGTTGATTTTGTGTACACTCGATGTTAGATCACTTATCTCTTTTTAATTTCAAAAGCAGCACACAGACAATGTCATGGTCCATCCAGTTACAATTTTGACTGAATTCAAAATTCGAAGTAATAGGATAAAGCTCTGTGAAGGAAGCAATAATGAAATTGTTGTATATGTTTCCTGCTAATGAGTCACCAGTTTCTGCAGATACAAAATTTTAATTAAAATCATCGGTTTCTCCTTTAAGAGGCAACTTCTCCTGCTCAGTAAGGGGTCTCATTCATTATTCCATTATGGTTCACAGCTATAACTATAAACAGTTTTTTTTCCTGTTAGCTGATTAAAATGTCAGACACACAAAAGCACATAAATCAGTTCTAACCAGCACTAAAAAGACCTTTCTACCTCTTGAAGGGGATTTTTTTTGTGTGTGTGTTGTTGATCATGTCATTGCCTCAGTGCAGATGTGGACCTGAATCACAGGCGGCCTTGGAGCGTCTCCCGGAGCGGCGGGAGAGGAAATGTCCCCGAACAAAGCACGATTGAATGTTCAAAATAATCACACACCCAAAGAACGCCCGCCTCAGCTGGCCTCTGAAGTGTTGTCTAGTTTGTTCCTCTGCCAGCAGAGAGCTGTGGGTATTAGCAGCACACTTCAGCATCTGAGTGTTTCATACAGCCGAGGGGTTTCAAATGCTTCATTACTGATTTGTCTCAAACCACATGTCAGTAAACAAAAAGCCAGACCGAATCAAACCAGACGCTGACAAGAAATCGCGGGATGTTGATCAGTTTTATTTTCACACAATTGATTTCCACTGACATCGTCAGCCTGTCATTCAGGAACATGATCACAATACAGTTTGCCCATTATAAAATAAAATGTCTGTACAACAATGCAGGCAATTAAAACAATACCAAAAAAGATCATATAATCTTATTCCTCCATTACTATCATCTTTATTCACTGAAATATGAATTATACTACATCCCACAGTAAATTTTTGTATCTAAATCATTTGAGTTGTGAATAAAAAGATGGGATCCGTTTTTATTTTATTTTACAAACATCATAAAACAGCAGTGTCAGTGGCCGCTAATACGTATTCTGTCCAGTATCATACAGTTTCAGCATGAGCCCTCTTGAAGTCGTGGATGAACTGACAGATCAGCCCAAAGAGCTCCTGAGAGTCTTGGTCTGCTGGTTCTCCAAATTTAACCTGGACAAAATAAAAAAAAAAAAAAAAACAGGATTAGCTACATGAAAATTAATAACTTTAGCATGATACCAATTATACTTCTGGAGACCTTTGTGCTAGTAAAAATTGTTTGACAATTAATTTCTGCATTCACTTTCATCAGTAAATTGGTGCCTGGGTCGTGCATATTCTTCTGAACAATGGACTTTTGATGTAATTACCTCATATACTGCCTCAGCATGCAATCTGATCCTTGAGTGCACTTATACTATGTACTGCCAAATTAACACTCACACCTAGGTGGTTAAGGGTCACTGACAGAAAAATGTTTGTAATTCTCAAGTCAAATTTTATCAGAAAAGGTCACTGTGGCTAAGTGTACTAATTGGCTTATTTCATGCAGTTGAATGTGCAGACTGATGTTCAGAGTCAAGATCTGCTGCTGACTCTTTTCTAGCTCTGTATTATGCTTTACACATTTTTTTAAAAAAGCCATTAGATGCTATGTTTTCTTATTGTCTCATATGATTTTGCTCAAACAAACTGATGAAGCACAGACATCAAACTGTTCCTCGTACGTACAAACACATACACAATGTACTAATGACACTAATGACATTAACCAGCCTTCAACACACTTGGGATGAGTTTCACACATTACCCCCCATAAAATGCTAAACTGTTGTAATTCCATCTTCATGTTTCACTTTTTGCATGGATTAACCAAGTAAGATATAAGTCTTAAGACATTATATGTTTTAGGCAGTTTTCTTACTTTTTTCTCCCTATTTCCAGTCCTTATGTTAAGCTAAGACAACACGCTAAGCTGAATGTTGGCTGTAGCTTCATATTTGCCACAGAGATGTAACAGTGGTATA
This sequence comes from Amphiprion ocellaris, assembly GCF_022539595.1. Lineage (NCBI taxonomy): Eukaryota > Metazoa > Chordata > Actinopteri > Pomacentridae > Amphiprion > Amphiprion ocellaris. The sequence continues at coordinate 18,870,506 of NC_072773.1, forward strand.
TATCTTCTCATCTTATTCCCAGCAAGAAAGCAAACAAGTATGGTTCCCAGGATTTCGAATTATTCCTTTCTGATCAAATATTCATGGCCAAAATAGCTACTTGCGGTGGGTTTGGACAGATTGAGGCTTTCTGGAGACATCTGCTCTGGAGGCAGAAATAATGCCGTTGGTTTAGTCAATGGCAGAGCCAAAGAACCACAGTTTGTTCAAGTTTCAAGCTGCTTAATCAAAGTCACATATGTCTGTGTGGAGAAATGTGTACTCAGCTTAATAAAAAGCAAGCTTTGCTGTGAAATCATTTACCCGATCAGCCACAGCATTAAAACCACCCGCCTAATATTATGTAGCTCCCTCTCATGCTGCCAAAACAGCTCTGAGTCGCTGAAGTCTGGACTTCACAGATCTCTGAAGGTGTTCTGTGGTGTCAGATCTTAGCAGAAGATGCCTGAAGGACATGAAGTTGAGGGGAAGCTCATGAATCTGGTTTGTTTTTCCATCCAACAAATGCTTTGTCAGATTGAGATCTGGGGAATTTAGAGGCCAAATCAAGACTCTGAACTTTTTTCACGTTCCTCCAATCATTCCCGAACAATGTTTGCAGCAGGGCTTTGTCCTGCTGAAAGAGGTCAATATCAACAGGGAATACCTCTCCACTGTCATGAAGGGTATACAAGATCTGCAATAATATGTAGGTAGGCTTCAAAGTAACTTTCACATTAACGCCACAACTCAAGGTTTCCCACAAGAATATCACCCAGAACATCACAACATCCTCCCACAGTGCATCCTTCTGCCATCTCTTTCCCTGATAAACAACATACCCGGCGATCCACATGATGAAAAAAAAAAACAAATTCATCAGACCAGGCCAACTTCTTCCATTGCTCCATGGTCTAGGTCTGATGCTAATGTGCCCGTTGTAGAGCCAGGGATCAGTATGGGCAATCTGACTGAGGTGGTCCTTGTGTCATTTCTGCTCTTCCTGAAAATTTCATCCAAATCCATTAGTGCGTTTTTGAGTAATGTTGCGCACAGACACTCACAGATTAACAGAAGGACAAACGTACACCGATCATCACATAACTCCACTGCCTTCCTTGGCAGAGTAACAGTCTGTACTATACTGAGTTGCAGTTTGTGCTACAGTAGTGTTTCTGTGAGATCGGACTGTATAGGCCAGACTTCACTCCTCCACGTACATCAATGAGTCTTGGGTGCCCCTGACCCTTTGATCAGTTCACTGGTTGTCCTTCCTTGGACAGCTGTTGATCTGTATTAACCACTGCATACCAGCAACACCCCACAAGACCTTTAACTGTGGAGATGCTCTGACCCAGTCATCTAGCTATGAAAGTTTGGTCTATGTCAAAGCCGCTCAGATCCTCATGTTGCCCATATTTTTGCTGCTTCCGACGCATCAACAACCACTGATGGTTCACTTGTGTGAAAGTAAAGTCAGGATGTTCGGTTAGCATTTATTTATATGTTAATCATCTGGTAATCATATCTTAGTGGTCAGCTGTTTTCGTGTTTGTATTCAGAGAACAAAGGGCTTACGTGTTTTTCCTGGTTAGTCTGGACAATGTTTCAGTGATCTGTGACTGTTTAACTTTAGTGAACTGTAGTCAACTTTAGTCAGAAATAAGGACTTTGAGGTCCTCCTGAGGAATGGATTTACAGCGAAAGGACACTGCTTTCTGTATAAGAAATGTACAACTAAGAGTTTCTTGTATGTTAGGGAAAACTGATGACAGAAATAAATTTACAAAACTATGTATACTGTCCAATGAAAAGGAATTCTGAGTTTCTCTTGGGATAAATCCTTTTATATTTGTGCTTCTCTAAGAGATTCTGGACAAACTCTTATTCTCAGTATTGCGCAATACTGAATATACCAACAACCCACCGAAGTGTTTTTTGGGGGTTTTTTTGTTGACACGTACTCCCTAATTTATCTCACCGCTTGACTGGTGTCATAGTAACATCACAATCAATATTTTTCACTTCACCTCTCAGTGGTTTATATGTTTTGGCATTTTCGATTTATCGCAGTTTTCTACAGGTTGCTGGTTCATTCAGTTTGCATTAGCTGATTTTTTTTATCATTCGTGCTTCACACTTGTTCACAGCTTTGCGGCTATCAGCTGACTGGTAGCAGCTAATAATGTCGACGCAGGTGTAAGACATGGCCATTATAAGCGACACTAATCACTGTTACTGTGCTGATGCTCTCTTGCCAACTCTGCTTGTTGCTGCAGCTCTCTGTACCAGCTCAACCTCATGCACAGCTGCTGTGTTTGTGATATTGTTGACTGAATAATAATGCAATGTGTAATGTGAAATTGTATAGATGAGGAGTCGTTTTCTCAGAAGAAACCTTGTTGCTGCAAGCTGAGAGCTCCATGAAAGAGCAATGCCTCTCCTACCAAAATGTAACTCAGAAAGTCCTTGACTCATCTCTGACTGAATGAAGAATGATTCCATGGTATCACTTCATTTAAAAGTGGGCAAAAATTGAACAATGACAAATTAAATTTCATTTTAAAAGTCACATTTGAATATTCTTTTTTAGAGGTTTCTCATGGCACAGGTTTTAGATATAATTTAAAAGGTAAGTTAATCGACTGTTACATAATAATGATAATTTGTCACAGATTAATTGCAGAATAATACCTACACTGGCTGTAAAATGTCCCTTACCTCTTCCAAAAGCTCAACATGTAACAGCTGACGGTGACTATCTTCGTATTAATGTGTCCCCTGATATTTCTGAAATGTTTGCACAGGTGTAAGATGCTTTCCACAAAGTCCCTGGTAGCAAAAGAGAGATGCTAGCTAATAAACAGCTGTTCTCTCTGCAAAATATTACACTCTCACATCAGATGTGCAGATTAGTGCATTTGCATGCTCTTCTCCCAGCATTCTGCCAGGAATGCTCAAAATAACACATTAACTGGGGCAAATGACCTTATATTTTACTCATTTTAAATGATCCCCTGCACAGCCTGTTACTTGATTAGCTTCATTGTGTTTTCCAGCATTTTTAGCATTTCCGGGCATTTTTACAAACACATGCTGTACCCAATAAAACCAATTTACAGGCACACTTCAAATAAGCTTTAGAAGAAATAAAGGGAGTGTTACTCTTTGAATCGATGTGTTTTCATTTTAACGAGTGAGGATAAGAAGGATAATGAGATTGACTGTTGGTTGCATGTGTACCGTACCATGGTGGTTGACGCTAAGCTACAAAAAATAAGTAAAATCAAAAAGATGTGATTATTCAGAACTCCTTTATCTCCAAACTAGCATCAGAAATGCATAAACTGCGATCCTGAATCCACCAATGTCAGAAATGGAAGGTATTAAAAATTGAAAATATAAATCAAGATTACTAATCCTATACTTTAATCCCCTCTCTTTAGCATTCCTGTAAGCACTATATACACACATAAAATGTCCGTACATCAAAAATAATGATAGTATAGCTGCTGTTAACTTTATAAATACAAATAAAACGATGAGACTAGACATTGACATGTTTATTCCACCTAATAGAGCCATTTGAATCATCTTTCATGTTCAGGACCGACCTTTTTGCTTGAAGAAGCAAGATTAAAAGCTGCAGTTGCTGAGGAGGAATCGATTTTGTTATATCATGTCTTATTGACATGGTATATCAAAGATGTGTATTGTATGAAGACTGGTATTGGGGCACACAGAAGCTGTCAGCTTTTAGTGTTGAGTCATTTTGAAAATCCATCAAAAAAGGAGAAATAAGAGAGGAGATGTTACAGCATGTTACATACAACGTCTCCTTTTATTTAGCACTTGGAACGGTTTCTAAAATCAGGTCTCTAGACTAACAGAAAAAAAGAAGCCATCTGCAAAATCAACGCTTCAAATTTTTCATGAGCTCCTTCTATGTTTAATAAATTTCCATGTTGTCTATTCAAGGGCATCATTAGGAATTCTCTCCTTTCTTTCCTCCCCCGTGACATGTGACTAAGTGTGATGCTTTTTCCCTAACCTGCTGCTTCCCCGCAATACACCAGAGCACAGTCAGCCTTAATCATTTTCTCTAATGCTCCTGAAGGGGTTGATTGTACTTTTGAGATGTTTTATATGCACAATATGAGCATGCAGTCAAATCGGATAACAGGAATAGGGATGCAGGTGGGTCAGTGAAGTACAAACTGCAGTATGTCCATCCTGTTGTTCTGATTCCAGCAAAACATGGAAGGAAAGTGCTTGACTGCACCTTGTTCAGATTTTTAAAGAATACAGAGAATAGCCTGAGAAGGGGAAAAAAGTCAAATTAAGAAGATATGAACAATCCCCACAAATATGTATATCAACTTAGATTTCCAACTCTGACAAAAACATTCAGGAATGATGCAACATTTTGGCAGCTGTGCCTGGTGATTAAAATATAATTCGTGGCCTGAAGGAGACACTACAGTTAAAGGTCAACTTGTTAAACTTTAAAAGGCCACAGCCACTACACCACCTGACCATTTTTAATATTACTTGGAGAAGTGATTTATGTTAAGAATAGGGAGATAATATTACAATCTATAAAGATTAGGCTAATATTGAAATAAACTTGGATTCATCTATTAAGGATGTTCCTTTTTAAAAGTTTCACATTTTGAAAAATATGCGTATGTGCTTTCCTCAGATGAAAGGACTGACGCCATTCTAATATCTGTACAATAAATGACAAGCTCGAGCTGGAGGAAGAACATTTTCTCATCAGCATGTGAGACGCGTTTCTTCATTTCTCCATGATTTTGTGTTTAAATTAGAAGCAGATAGCAGTTCGTGCGTATGATGTTTTGCTTTATTCCAAGTTTAGCCCACTTTCTGCACTTTTGATCCAGCTGTGTTCTCTGCTCGATCAAATGCAGATCCACCGTGAGGACGCTGCTCCGAGGCCTTGTCTCCCACTGACCCGACTCTGCTGCCCAAATTAGATGCTAACCTGCTAACCCTCCTGACAGGGAGCGGCCTGCCTCCGAGAAAGGTGATATTTGCAGGAAAACTGGCTCATTGGTTTCTGAGCTGCACTCTACAATTACTTTAACTGGAAAAATCTATAGAAACTTTATGACATTGATTAAGTTCTCATGACCAGAGCTCTTATGAGCTTGGAGGGGCAGGCAGCCAGTTGTCCAAGGATGAGCACCACCCGTGGGCTCTGTTAAGGCGAGACCTCACGGGAAGTTTCAGAAGCACTTTTCACTCATTCATCCCTCATGAATCCTACAGAACAGACACACTTCTATTTTTATCAATCCAGCCGTCTACACAAGTGCTGTAACATCTCATGTTTAATTCACACACAGAACCGCCATCAAAAGTGAATTTTCACAGTCTACAAGTCTAATTTCTTCCGTTTTACTCATGTAACTTCTGTGATTGTGTGTTAGACTGCAAGTAGTTCCAAAACACAGGTGACCTACATTCACTGGTGTGCCTGGACACAATTTGTGTATAAACAGGCCCAAGACCAAGGTTGCTACTGTGCTAGCATGCTGCTTGCACCATGCAGCTCGTACAGACATTGTAACTGCTCCAAACTATTACTGCTGTCTGACAAGTGTGAGGACTTAGAACGAAAATCTAGGAGAAGCAATATTTATCTGGAACTTGCATTCCAGAGTTTGTGTCCAGCTGTTTGGCCAGATGAAGTGGCTTCAGCCAGTCAAGTTTGTTTTGTTTGTTTTCTGTCTTTGTGCTAAGCGAAGCTAACGATCTGCTGGCTGAAGCTTTCTGTTTACCATACAAATATACATGTCATCCAACTTTTGGCAAGGAAGCAAATACGGATCTTTCCCATAATGTTAATTCTAACATGAAGATCTGAATATGTAAAAGCCACAAATTATCCCTTTCGGATTTCTGTTTTTAAATCTACGCTAGTTGCAAAGAAATAGATGAAAGAGATGCTGAAGGTCCCCCTTTGTTTACTCCAGTACGAATCATTGGAGTGCACAGGAATCTAATTGTGGGTCTAGTATAACACAATTCCCTACCAGGCCTAAAGCTCACAGCTAATGCTATCATATCTCAGCGCTCAAATACAGCAGGAAGGGTAAGTGGACCCTCTATGATGATGGATTGTCCATAGAGATATGGGAAAGATGAGAAAATAGGCACTACTTTTGTATTGATTGCTTTTGGTGGTGGACTCCATAAAAACAAAAGACATAGCACCTGTTAAGATGTCCAGAGTAGGATTGAGCTCTTTAAACCTAATCTAACCAGGTTAGTGAGCGAAGAAAATGTTCTCCTTTATGGACAGTGTGATGAAAGAATACGCAGGGACCAGCGCCTCCACTAAATCTGATGATATGTGTGACAGAGGAGTTTTCTTTATGAGAGATCCCGTGCCAAGACAAAAGCTTAACGGCAAATGCAGTTCTCAGACAAAACTCATTTAAGGATATCACTACATTCAGTCCATATCATCAATCCCAAATAGTCCAGTTTTGAAGGAATGTACCTTTTTACAGATATTTTTCAAATAAGATGTCACAAAATGCACAACAAACACAGTATGAACCATGCAAGCTATAAACCACAAAAATGTTGTGGTATGCTTCTTTGCTTTTTAAAAAAACTCACCAGGGGTGAGCGAACAGCTTTTAATCTTCTGTAGAGCATTCATTTATGTGACATTGCACATTAAGGGTTGGGATGAACTTGTCTCTCACACTTTCCGGCTTCCGTGACAATTTTTTAGTAATCCTCAAGATATTATCCAAAGGAGATAGCGTAGCATATTTCAAACCTGCAAATCAGTTGTGGTAGGCTTTAAATGTTGTCAAGATCATCCATAGCTATAAACTGTACAGGAGATGCAATATATACTTGTATAAGTCCTCAAGGACACCAGGAGCAAAAGAAGTAACCTTGTGGGCTTCCTCCTTTGAAATATATGTAGTCTCCCACTGTAAGATGGGGAGATAAGATGACAAATAATTGAAGAGGGCCATCTAGACAGTACCAGAAAAGGAGACCATCCATCTTTGAAGCCATACAAAAGAGATATTGAAATAATAACTCAAGGATTACCAGTATGACAGAGTAGAGTTTCTTCATCTCCTCACACGTCTTCGTCAGTGCTGAGAGATCTGCGTTGTATTTTTCAATAGCAGTCTGTGTGTACAAAAAAAAAGCAATGAGCTTGGACAATCATCACTCTAACACAGTTAAATTGATTTTTATGAAAATGGAGTATTTTCTCAGAAAAATAGACAATTTATTATTTGGAAAACCTTTCTGTAGAAATTGGGGATATTACTAAGATGATGATTATGTTAATTATTTACCAAAAAGGAACACACGTACATCATTAAAGGGATATTATGCAAAAGATATGAAGAAATATGAGACAAGACCATCCCCTTGTTTATTGTCTTTCTCCGCTGATCAGAAAGTGTCTCTGAAAACGAGCTGTTCACATTTGCAGCCTATTGTGATGTCAGAACAGGATAAGCTCCGCCTACACCTGCCTCCTCCTTCTTTTTTGAGATCTGCTCAGCTCCTCAGTGTACCCAATCTCAGACTCTACCCTGAAGGCCAATTCATGCTTTCTCAATTCATGTACACAAACCAATATAGACTGTGACAGCGGATGCACGCAGCTGTTTTCACACTACAATAGGTATGCGTCAGTCTACCCAGGCATTCGCATTGTCCTGCATATTGAATATAGAAGAACACTTGTGCTTTTTTCTGTAAGTCTTCCTGTGATGGGGTATAGCAGCTAGTAGCAGCACGGTGATTATTCCTGACGTGTGGCAAGGACAGTGGGCAAACAGCACAGGACCTCTGGAGAATTTAGAACTTCCCACTGCATTTAGGCTCTTTCGTATGAAAGTATGAACAAATCAAAGCTCCTCTGAAGTCCAACTGCAACTGACAAATTACAGCATTTTTCATGATGATTTACAAATTTTTGCAGGACAAATTGATTTTTTTTTCTCATACATGTCTTGAGCACCATTTCTTTATCTGGCACATGTCCAGTGAATGATCTTGCAGTGCGGAGAATCTGCATGGTCACAAATTTAGCGTGGTAAACAAACTTGGGTGAAAGAGGAGCTTTACATCATGTTTATCCTTGTGGGCATGCGTATGTTGAAAGCATGAATTGGCCACAAGGTCTAGGCACTAAATCCTGAGTGCGAGTTCACAGGGGCCAAAATATTTTTTTTTGTTTTGTTTTTTTCTAGAAAAGAGGAATGCAACACAAAATTATGACAGCACACATGGCTTGGAAATTTGGATTTGCTATTCAATTCCAGTTTGATCAGCTGCTCAGTCGATCACCCCTTGTTTGTGACATTACATTGATTAGACTTTTTAGTAAGCTACCAAAAGTCAGTAAAGCTGTGAACATCTATTAATCAACCATGGACAACCAGATTTGATTAAAAAAAATTCAGAGACTGAGAGCAAATATCGCATTCCTTGTTAGTCAGCAGCTAAATGGTCCACCTTTTGTGTGGAGGATCATCACTGGTGATGGCAGGTGGGTCTGCAGCTACCACCAAGAGAAGTACAAACAGTTTTCACAGTGGAAGTGCTACAGTTTCCAAATTGGGACAAGGGGTGTCATGCTCGTTGTTTTCATTAAAATTCATGCGGTTGTCCACTAAGAATTAATCCTCCAGAGTCAGACTGTCAAGGCAGAGTTTTACAGGTACAGTTTTTGATTTTCATGGCTAAATTCTTGTAACTTTTTGCTAAACACTCGTATATATGTCAACATTCTAGCAAAAAACTAGTGCAAAGAAAAAGGAAAGTCTGCAGATATGCGAACTCACAGAACGAGTGCAAAATAGTGTTGGAAAGTTCTCTTTGAGAATGGGACAGAGCCAAGCACTCACACACTTAACGGTAGTGAGTGAGTCAAAGTTTGTGAGATTGGGATTGGACCATTAAACAGAACAGATGCAGAGAGAGGTGAGCCTGCAGGCCTCTTTAGAAACAGAAGCTACAGACACTGAAACAGATGATTTGGAACTGGCCTAAAACCAAAGGTATTATAAGCGTGATAGAATTAATGACCTGTGCAGTATTTTGAGCGAAAACCTGAAGTGCACATTTGAGACTTGCAGTAACTTGTTGAAATACAAGATCTTTCAGGGTACATTTTTCAGCTTTTGACCACTAGTGGCTTATTGCTTCAGAGTTTATCAGGATAATTCAAGCACAGTTAGCAATATATTTGCAGGCTTTTTATAGATCCTCAGTAGTTCTGATGTGTTAGTCTTGGTTAATCAAGGACCAAGGTGGGGCAGAAATAAAATAGAAACAAAGCGGCACTGCCATAGAGTGTGTGCATTTGTTGGATCTCATCCAATATGTATGTCAACACATTCTTGTGTAAAGGTGCAAAAAGTAAGAGAATGCTACTTCACCTCATTTAATTTTGTCACAAAGTTAACCTGAGAGAAAAGCAGGAGTGGAGCTGTAGCACTGCTTAGCCAACACACACACACACACACACACACACACACACACACACACACACACACACACACACACACACAGGGAGCGATTGGGTGGGTAGAAACAGTGACTGAAAGAGATGCAAATTTAAAGGTTCATTATAATGCTGCTTTATCAGAGTTGTCTGCTCAGAACCACAACATGAAATGAAAGACCAGGACTGTAACAATCTGCTATTGTTCCCACGGCTTTACAGTTCTGTCTTTCTGCATGTTTATCTGACTTAACGTGTTTGACATCGCTGTAACATGATTGAAGCAGCCAGGAACACCAGCTGTACCTTTTGTACCTGTTTGCAGAGATGATTTAGTCAAAGGAGTTTGAAAGTTTTACCAAAAATCTCCCATACTCTTCATGGCCCATTCAATCACAGATGGCTAAGCGGATGACATTATGCTAATGAATGATTTCCTCACTTAAAGTCTCCATCTTGATGGATAAATACGCACTTAGAGTTGTGAAGGTGTGTTCATTTTAAGCAATATTCCGCCCTCAGCCACCGAAAACACTTTAGTTTGTGCTGTAATTGTTCCCTGGTGTGCAAAATTCTTAGCAGATCAGTATTATTTACATCTTTAGCTTTGGTAAATATCGCACTAAGTTGAATAAATATGGTGCTGAAAAATTTTGGGCATCTAAAGCTGATTTGCAACAAGCTTAGAAAACACTGTCTCAAACACTTACTGTCTACTGACTGGCAACATTTTTTGAATGTGGGTTACTGTGTAGTGATTTGCACTAAAACACCAAGACAGATTCCTCGTATGTGAAAGCCTACCTGGCGATAAAACCTTCTCTGATTCTGATATCTATGAAGCTTTTTTGTGAATCTCCACCTGTCAGCAGTGGGTTGTTGTAATGGGCTGTAAAAAGCATCTATGTGCAAATGAAAGAGGAGATGAAAAGATGACCACAGGCTGATGTAAACAACACAGGTTGCAAACAATGAATGGGGCTGAGAAGCACTGAATGTAATCAATACTGCTGTTTACAAGATGACTCCGCAGTGTACCTTTAAATGATTGCATAAATAAGTACTAATCAAAGGGTTTGCTACTTCACCTTCAGGTCTTTGCAGAAGTTCAGGTGATGAGCTCCAGGGTTTCTCTTCTTGGAGTTTTTTCTGTACTGAATGACTTTCTGCAGCTCATTCTTCAGGACTGAGGAGACACACACATCTTGGTTATCATCCATGATATTTGAGCGCTGAAGCAAGTAGCTGCTTTAAATCTGATGCTGCCTCCTGTGTGATCATGTGGAGTGTTTTATTTGTGCCTGTGGCAACTGTTTGTAAGTCATCCTATATAGACCATATATTGGATTGAGACCCTACATTCCCTAGACAACGAGTGTTTCAACAAAGTATACTGGAATTACAATTACACAAAGTAAATGTTGCTATCACACCTTCTCACAAATAACTTCGTTGGCACAAAAAGGAGGGTCAATATTACAGTGATCTCAGCAAATTTGGACACTGTAGTAAAATGTGATCTACTCACCATCTACCTCTGCGGTCAAGCCTTTGATGGAAGCTGTCCAAGAAAGGGGGATAAAAGGAGGGAAAGACAGAAAATACACGTTTCACTTAACAAGCCTCAACTGAAAAGTACGACACAGATTTTTTTCGTTCCTTTGGTTTTGATCAAATCTTGACGAGCAAATACCTCCAGGGACAGTTTCAAATTCTGCCAACTCTTGGGTAAAAGAGGCCAAGCACGGTTCATGCAACATGATCTGCTCCACAAGGGCATGGAGCAAGGTGAACTTCTTGTCTCTCCCGCGGAGCTGGGAGAGCTGGGGAAGGAGAAAACACAGAGTTTAAAATGGGCCCGGCCTGAACAAACCTGTGGTCTCCCTGCTGCACAGCACAAAGAGACTACCATAAAGGAAACAGCACACACATGTACTGTATATCTGTGTGTGCAGCTTCCTTTACTGAAGGCCAAACAACAACAATCTATACATTCTGTTTACTCTCAGGATTTTTCTTTCTTTTTTTTAATTTTTTTTAAACTATTTTCACGTCTGTTTTCAGTAGTGAAAAAATAAGCAGCAATTGTTTGCATTTTTTGACACATTTGGACAAAAACCATCTGATCCTCTCTGAAATAGTGTCTGCAAGATGATCAGCTTGAACACCACAAGAAAAATTTTGCTTTTTAAATATGTTTTCTTTGGATAAAGTCAATACAACCTTGGCATCAGAAGCTTGAATTTCCTCCGTCAGCTGAAATAACTGCTTGTTGACATTTTGAATAATTGTCCACCATTTCTGATTCTGTTTTTGACCAGCCTTCAATGCAAAATTCCTTCAGTTGCAAGATGTGTGGAAGTTTTTCTGGCATGTTCTGTCTGTTTCAAAACCCCACACAGCATTTCAATGGGATTCAAGCCTGTGCCTTGTTTTGTTTTTTTTCTTGACTACTCCACAGCTCTCCAGTTCTTATTTTTGAGTCACTCCTTGGTGGTTTTGCTTGTGTGCTAAGGAGCATTGTCCTTTTGAAAGGTCCTGCTGTTCAACTTTCAGACAGATGGCCTCACATTGTCTTCAATCACTCTTTGATGATGTGCAGAATTCAGCTGAATCAGTGATTGCAAGCTGCAACATTTCCACCATCATGCTTCACAGGTGGTCTGAGGTTTTCTCCTGAGAAGCTTTCTTTGGTCTGCTCCAAAAACAGGTTACTGTGGTCAAACAAATCTGGATTTGTCTGATCAAAGCGCACTATTCCAAAAGACCTGCTCGTTGCCTGTATGTTCACTGGCACACTGCAGTTTTGCTCTAATGTTCTTTTTGGACGGTAAAGGTTTTTCCTGGCATGCCTCCCGTGCCGGTCAGGTTTGCAAAATCTCTTTCTAATTGTAGAAGCAGCATTCAGACATTAACAGCTACAGATAGTTGCCTGTGACTGGTGATAATCTGGAGTTCTAGGAGACTTCTCTTTTTCCATCAGTCAGCCTCCTCATGGGTTGAATTTGCTGTCCTGCACAAGTGGGCAGTTGTTTGAAATATTGACCTCTTGTACATGGTTATCCTGACAGTTGAATGATTGTTTTCAAACAATATAGAGTCTTTCTAAATCTATTGCTGGGCTCACAAGCATCCACAATCTTTTTTTCTGAAGACCTTAGAGAGCACTCTAGATCTTGACATGATGACACCACACACATCAATAGCAATGAGAAAACCAGACCATAGATATCAGAGGTTTAAATGAGACAGGTTTAACCTGTCAGTCCCAAAGGAGACTCTAACCATTGACTGCATCTCTGAATACAGGGCTCAAAGTTAAAAAAAAGTCAATCCTATCAAATTACTTTGAATTAGACTGAAATATGATCCTTTGTGGTCTGAGAATATTGACAATGTCATTAAGAAAATGGGAAATTATAGCTGTTGCCAGAAAAAAAAAGTCATTCCTTTAGTGATGGAAAATTGTAATAAATCATCTGTTATATCATTTGAAGTATTCCACAGTGATATGGTCTGTTGCTCAGAAGACAAACCTTATCAGACTTCAACTAGTCCAAAATCTGGCTGTCAGGTTAGTTAAAAGCATACAAGCATTATTAAAATGCACAGCAGACTGTTTTGCTCCCATGAAGACACTAAACATTATGATTGTTTACTTTTCTTTATAAAGAAAGGAGATAGTCAAGTAGACCGCATCCCTTTGCTGACCAGTAGGGTCCATCCATGTCATTTCTGACAGTATTGTTCTTCCACTGTTTCAGATTTTGTTCAGAATTTATTTATTTGTTATTTGGGACCCACAATTAAGTCTGTAAATAATTTTTGGCAGAATTTTCACATTTTCACACCTGGAGAGCCATTATAAAGGTTTAATTTCTCTTGAAATCAAATTTTCACAGGCATGAAATTTGGTGATCACACAGACAAGATAGTTATTTTTTTCAGCTTTTTTGCATTCTCATGGGCTAGTAGTTACAAAAATTGGCCTCTGCTGGAGCCATTCAGTCATTTGGATCCACTGGAATCAATTTTGTCGGTGTCTTCACCAAGTTTCGTGGTTGTGGGGATTATTTTTCTGGAGATATTGAACTGGAAAAATGCCCTCCCAGGTAAGACGCTCTTTTGAATGTGAAATGCAAAATGTGTCAGGTCTGAATAAATGAATAAATTGTTAAAATTCTGTAAAGATGTTTTACAGAACTTAGTTTTAGTCCCCAATAACAAATAAGTAAACTCTGAACAAAATTTGAGAAGGTGCAGAAACATATTTCTAAAATTCTGTCTGGGTTGACACAGACAGCTTGTATTTAAAATATATTTTCTAATTCTATGCTGTGTGAGTGTCAATATCAAAAACCAGCTGTAAAACAGCTTTTAAATTCTATCTGTGTGTTATTTTAATGCCTCAACTTTATTAGTAGTAGTATAAATAGCAGCTGCTTTCAAATTGTGCTTTATTTTTATAAAATGGTAATGATGACTCTGAAAGTCAAGCCATGTTTCACTTGATGGTGCCACATAACTAAAATGCATAAAGGACCTCTGTAGTCCTGTGATAGACACTCATAGTCTTTTTCTAGGTTATGTTGTTTACCAATTTAGGGCCCAGGCCAGTCTCTGAGGGATACAAATACAAGACATGCACCAAATATTGATGCTCACAAGCGAAAAGAGAGAAAAGTACCTAAAAAAGATCTGAGATAACCTCGATGCATTTTTCTTGGAAGCAGTCAGCCATTCATTTGAGGAGAGTCTGTCTCAAGCAGCAACAGTTTACTCTTCTCAATTACACCTGGAAAAACCTGAGGGAACACAAGGCCTCGGCTTCATTAAATGAGGCAGAGGACATTTTACTTCTGTGCCAAGAGCACTGCCCCTTAAACTCTCCCAGCAGAGAGACCCGCACACCAAAGAGTGGTTCAGACTAAATTCAGAGGAATACACGATCACAAACCCCAGAAAAAACTATGCATCCTTCAACTACATCAGCATTAAAAGAATCATTTTGGAACACAAATGGATTCCTTACCCAGAGTTAGATGAGAGGATTGATACCTCTCTTGTACCTGACTGATACATAGAGGAATAACAGCTAAGAAGCCCACTCACCATGTTTCTCCTCCTGACCACTAAGTATAGTCAGCTGATATTAAATGACTTTCCTTTAATAAAAGTGGCCATGTTCATCTTCAAATAACATTGAAATCATTTTTTCTGGTTGGAGAGAATTAAAACAAGTGGTTTTAAGGTATTTTGATGTAATATTTTGATAGAACTAAAGAAGTGTCTGTTTTTGATAAGAATGTGCAGTACATATCAGCACTTTTTTTACTGTGAACATTAAAGTCGTATCCCCATCCCATTTCTGTAAACAGATAAAGGGTGATTAAATCATAACTGACTACAACTTGCTACTATAAAACTAATTGTAAAAATCTTCTTCCAAAAAGATTGATCGTAGGGAAAGAAGCTCGTTTTCTCACCTGTCATTTTGATCTATACATATTTTTACTTATGCTCAAATAACATAGATTTTTAAAAAAGATTTTTAAAACAGTTGGTTATTGCTAAATAATTTAGAATTGATAGCCCTAGAACAAATGTGATGACTTCAATATAACTTTATTATCATTAATGTATGATATAGAAATAATGTCAAATCTTCAATCACCAAGGAGGCTTTGCTTGCACTAGCAAAGAATTTAAGCTTGCTAGCTAATGCTACATGAAGCTTATATAGCATACCTATGTTAGCTTAGCATAAAGTTAGCTAGTTAGCCTGTGAGACAGACAATAATACATTGTTTTTATTGCTGTTAGCTGTTGTGTTAGTGTATTACAAGGTAGTGTACATAATAATAAAGACTTTTGACAGTAATAAATTCCTCATGGACATCAATCATTTTCAATACTCCAGCCTATTTGTAATAAATTATGTGCACCATCTCCTAATACAGTAACATAAAAGCTAAAAGTAGTATATCATTATGTCTAAAAGGCAGATTCGCTGATTTTATGTAGCACCAGCTAACCAAGCTAAGTTAAGCTAAGTAGGATCCTCTCTGGTATCTCTAAAGTTTCCTAGTTTTCACATTATGTCACGTTCGTTTCATATGTATAAAATTAGTTGTGTGAAAACTAGATATTATGGTTTCTGTGGATTTTGGGCTGGACATTTTTTTTTTTTTTTTTGATTTCTTGAAGTCACACAACCTGCAAAAAGTTCAGGAAATTGCTTATCTTTTGAAGATTAAACAAACTAGATGCTACATTTTACTTGGTGAGCATTACAGGTGCTAGAAAGAAAACTTTGTTACCTTTGGAAAGAGCTAGTAGCTGCTTTCTGCTGTTTGCTAAGCTAACCAGTTACCAACTGCAGCCATGTTGGATACAAATGAAAGAAATGTTTATCTTCTCATCTAACTCTTGGACTAAAGGTGTACTGTCCAAAATGTTGAACTACTTCTTTAACTAAACCAGAAAACAGGTTCAGAGATTTTTGCTTGATGACAAGATTTACTGACTCACTGCTTTTACTGACAGTTCACCTCTAAAGGCCAGTTGATGGTTTCTGCTTCTGCATGTGCAGACCGATGTAGACTGTGAATGCAGACAGTGGATCATTGGTCTGCTACACGGACAGATCACATAGCTTCTCACATTGAACAAACAGCACTCCTGTGGATGTTTCTCTTAAGCTGGCTGTGACTTTCTGATTTTTTTTTTTTTTTGAAGGATATAGCAACAATTATAGAATGGGCTTTAGCACAGTGTTAATGATTATTCCAGAGATGTGCCAAGCGTACCTCAGCAGCCTGCAGCTGGAGTGTGTTGCCTGACCATCCCAAAAACAGTGAGTGGGGACACAGCACAGGATTTCTGGAGAATTTGGAACTTTCTACTGTATTTGGGTACCATAGATAAAAAGGGAGTGCAAAATCACAGCACCTACGAAGTCTGGCAGCGACTACTTCAATTTCAACTCTTCTAATGATAAATCATTTAGGTGTGGATAATAGTGAATGTTCTCAAAATAAGCATTGTTTTCTTTTAGTAGTGTATGCATGGCAGGGTAAAAGATAAGACAATCATGGTCTATAACAAGTTGTAAGACAAGGCAAATTCATAATTTCCTGGTATGATGAGGTTAAAAACACAGATGTTGTTAAATGGTTTGCCCAGTGAGTAAAAATAGAGTTTAAAATCAGTAAAAATTTATGTTTAAAGGGATAAAAATCCTCATAAAAGGCTGTTAATTATACATTGTTTTATTCTTTAGTCTTTAGATAAAGCTGCAATCACATGATCTGCAAGCGAATCTCAATCGGAGATCAGTTGCTTTGATCTGCAGTGTTTTTCTTTCCAGTTTAAGTCCTTTTTGAGGAAATGTCACCAAGTTACTGTTGTGATTATTTCTCCCTGTTTTTCTGGTCTAGTGTTGGTTGTGACACCTATGAAATGATTTCAACGATTTACCGACACATGTCAGTGTGTTTGTGTTGTGCTTTGACTAAGTTAGAGGCAAGTTTCATCAACCAGAGCTGAGCATGCAAATTTACATGTACACATCTAATTAAAATTTTGCACAGATATCCTTACGTTATTGTAATTTAATAGTTTTTCATGCAGTTTCATCTGGAAACTGGACTTGTTTGTGAAAATTCTCACAAGTTTGCTCCAGCTCCTTTCAGTCAAAGTCATGGTTGAGGAAACTTCACCAAATCACTGTGATTACAGATGTTCAAATTTTGGGCTGAAGATGGTCATCAGCAGACCCTTGGTCACAAGGGGCTCAATTTTTTAAGGCCAAATCATGCTTTTTACTTCCACAAGGATCTACTGGATGTGAATTTTGTCAGGATCCTTGTGGAAATAAAAAGCATGATTTGGCTTTAGAAAAAAAATTGAGCCCCTTGTGACCACATTTTGTGCAAAGCTTGATTGCTCCTGTGAAGCCCAGCAGTGACACAACTGTCTGAGTGACGGTGTCAAAGACCTGAGTGAACCTGAGTGACCCAGAGAAAAGTGAAAGATGCACAGAAGCCCTGCTGTGTATGTCAATGAGCAGTCTTATTAGCCTAGTGCTGCAACTCAATCAAAGGTCAGGCAACAGTGGTGGACTCGTACTTTTGTTAAGGAGGAGAGCCGGAATCCCTTGGCCTTTTCCTTTCCGGCGTTCTCGTTGAGGTAATTGCCAATGGCGAGGATGTACTCCAGCACGGAAACAAATGACCTGGAGTTGTACAGCTGCCTGCACATTCTGATCTTCTGATTAATCAGCTGCAAGACAAACACAGGGGCGAAGAGCAAAGTCATTTTGTTCTGTAATCCAACCACATACAGGCCCTCACATTCATTCCTCTACACAACAACTTAAGTGAAATGTAAATGGAATAAGGCTGAGGCTTGTTCGGGGGCTCTCTGCTTGCTGACAAAGAATTGACAAAAATAACTCGAGGCTTTACAATTTAACATTATAAACATAAACAGCCATCCCACAACACCTCATTTGACCTCATAAAATGAATAATCACGACCCTGTTGTTTGGCAAGATTATTATTTGGTATGCAATCATGTCAAGTACAAATAGCCCTCTAGAATATTAAACAAGTTGTCTGTTTAACCATTTCTGAACAGACCCTGTTGAATATGGATTGTAATCGTACTGGCAAAAAATTAAAGTGAGGTTTAAGGTTTTGCCAGTGGTGTATTAGCGGGGAAAGGAGTTGATGCTGTGGGAATCATAGTCCTTCACAAAGAGTTAGCTTCTCCAAATAAGGCTCATGCCAGCCTGCAACAACACTTCTACCATATGGTCCTGTTTTAACAATAACCTCCCAAAATCTACCAGTGGGACCGTCTCAATTAAACAGAAGAGAAAGCTGATATCCAGCTACTTTACATAAACTGGCTTTGCACAAAACCCATCTGTAACACTGTGAAAAGCTATTGTAGTTCAATAACAGCAAAGCTCAGATATATAGCCTGTTTTTATAAGAGCCTCACATTTACTAAAATGAATTCAAGAAGTAAACACCATGATAAATCTTGTGTGTTTTATCCTATTATAGAACCAATTATCAACTGCCAATTACTTTAAAGACATCATGAAATAAAAAAGGCATTTTCTAATCCTGCTTCCCTGTTAACTGTTATTTTATGTCTTGTGATGAGACAAATATGCTGTTGCACATTATCTCTATAAAAGAAAAAAAACTGTAATGAACCAACTAATGGGCAAGCATGTTAATTTATCCAATCAAATGTGACCTGGTTAGATAGTTACCACCTCCCATCATGTAAGACTTGCTTATAGGTCACAGCCATGTTCTTAGCAAGCAGAGCAATATCACTGGAGGAGATGTGCCTCTGACCTTTAGGTGGGAAGAAGTTGTGTTTGCATTTCTGAAAGAGCATGATTGTTCTCTAATTTATTCATTTCTCGCTCATATTCCACCTTCTCATCAAACAATGCAGAGAAGGGAGATGCGAGTGGAGGCTAGTCGCGTGTCCCATCCAGTGTGTGGGAGGTGGAAGGATCCCGTTGACAAGCTCAGAAAAACAGCTGTTTGCTAGTTCCTATTGGAGGTGAAGAAGCTAACTACGAACCAACTAGTTAGTCCTCTTCTTTACAACATTTTCTCTTGTAAAGCAAAAAAATACCTGTCATGAAGCATAAATCTCACATTTATGTGGCATGTCCAATTAAAGCTGGGGTAGGCAGTATTCTTTTTAGCAGCATTTGGCAAAAATACTAACCTTTTAGCACTTCTTTCAGGCTACCTATTCATGCTTTAAAAAGTCTGTCCAGTGATGGGAGATTTTAGCCTATCACAGGACTTTTCACCGATCAGATGAGATAGTCTTTTCTAATTTTCTGCCATTCAGAACGAGCAGCTGCCTCTCATTCCACCACGTTCATTTACTCTCTAGAGCTGTTTCTGCAAACTCTAGAATGACCCAAACACAAGCAAAGCTCACTAAATTTTCTGTCGTTGGTTGCAAGAGTGAACACAAGACACTTCATGTACTCCCAGCATCTTAGGAACTGAATATCCAGGTAATTACTTTCATTATTGTTGGCAATACAATGAGTAGAAAAAGCCTTTGTGTTTTTGCATTGTATGACTAATGTGGCTAGCGTTACCATTCACTTTGATGGCATGCCAGCAGGTCAGAGCTCCATGGAAACTGTAACACTGAGGGACATTCGGAGATGATGGATACTTTAAGAGCAATTTAAAACCAATAACCAAGAACTGGGTGAGTTACGTTGTTTTTAAAGTCACTCATGCGTTTGTGCAACCTAAATGCAGCCAGTGTTGACATCAGTTTTTCTTTTCTGATGCTGTCTGAGCTCCATTTTGCCTGACTAAATCAGTAAGACTTTAAAATGAGTTAAAAACAATGTTTCTACTTTAAAATTCCATTTAAAATGATCACTCAGATCACTTATTCATGTCTGTGTCAGCTGCCTTATTGTCAGCTGTTTTGTGCTGTGTTGTCATTCACAAATGCAGAGAGAGTCTTCTTCCTGAAGGAGGTGAGGAGCAGCTCAGCTGCACTGGAAGCTACAGACAGAAACAGTCCATTTAGATTGAAACCCTGGGGCTATACACTGATGGTGAAAAGAACCATCTCTGTAGTATTCTGAGCTGAGGTACATGTAAGGTTTACACTGATTTTGTGAAAAGGGCCACAACAAGGGCCCTTCAAGATTTCTAGTATTTTTCATCACATTCTGGTGCTCAGAGCTGTAATGGGCTCATTGCAGTTACCTCCACAGGTCAGAGGACCAAAAGCACCTACTGATACTTGATGACTGGTGAAAACGCAGTCGTAGTGGACATTTTTGTCCAAAAGCCAGAAGGGGGAACCACAAACCCATTCTAAACTCCAGAACAAACTGAGACAAGCAACACAAGGATTAGAGCTCTGCTTTATGAGAAGTGTTTTCTCACAAGAGAGAAGATTTGAAGGATGAAAGACTAACTGATTGTTTTGCCAAATGTACATCTGTTCACTTCTCCATCTGCGAAAAAGAGCAGCATGCAGCTGCTTTCCTAAGCTTTTCTGAAGGAATCATCCATCCCTGATGGAGTGGATGAGAGAGTTTTAAATGAGACGAGGTGGAGGATAACACATCTCAGTATCTCACCACAGTTCCACATTGCTTCGTATTGTCCACATTTGGGCAACCTTCATGTGACTTTACACCAGACGGACATTCTGTCACATTAAAGAAGATAATTGAGCTCTAGCTTGGAATAATTGGCCATAAACATAACCACTGAAAATGCTACATTTGGTTTTACCTGTACTGTACATCTCAGCTTTAGGTGATGCCTCCCTGCCCAGAACTCTCCCTGTCTACTGCATCACTGGCTTTGCTTCTGTGTCTTTGACGGCTGCACACAGAGCGCAGCAAACAGTTTAAAGAAGCAGCCAGGTCCACAATGCAGAGTAAAACCTGTCATCCGAGCACTGAAACAGCAACAAGCATTTTGCAGGTGAGAAACATCCCCCTTGGTGGTGGCTTCTCCATTTCCCCTCCTCAAGCTCTGTCTGTCAGGTGGCAGGTAAATCCTTCGTAATGTTTGGGCCTTAACGAGCCTGTCATTTCAGAGAATCAAAGGATTGAGAGTATTCTACAACTGAAAGGACCTTAACCTCTCCATGGTGGAACACATTGTGCTGTGAGGTTCTGAAGTTTGGAGTGCTGTATACTTTTCATCACGGCCCAGCAAACATTGCATCGCTGGCCAAAAACGGTTTCAGCTGGACGCCAGAAATGTAGGTATTCATCACATTGTTGCTATGGAACAAGCAAATGAATGTGTCTTTGTTTTTTGTAACACAACAATTGATTGACTACTTAGTTGTAAAATGACTGTGATCAGACAGCCATACAACCTCCACTGCCTATATTTTAATGCTGTCTACCAATCATCCCTCTATTCTTCCAATATATAATGATGTGTACGTCTTTTAGGCAGTGACCACTTGGCTGGTCATCCTGCTTGGATTGTTGTTTTTGCTCCCCTTTGCTAGATTTTTTTGTTACGCTTTTTTATTATACAAGAAGTGAAGAAGTAGGATATCCAGCAGACGGCCAGGTCCATCCCTGACATCTACACCGCTTTCATGTTGGAGTTATTTTTTAACCATAATGGAAATCTTCATTGGACGGTCAAACAACGAGCATACCTGCACGCAAATACCAAAGTTTTAATTGAATGACCTTTTTTTTTTTTTTTTTTTTTTTTTTAATAAATCTAAGACAGCAGAAAGAAAACAGCATCGGAAAGAAAAAGCCAAGTGTAAATTGAAACTTAATGAAATTGCTAATCCATCTTGTTGAGTCATCTTGCCAGCACACAATATGTTTGTCTCTGTGTGTTAGACAAAGAAAAATTACTGTCACAGTCAATGGATTACGGTGCCATCGTTCTTATCCATTGTTTCTCTTCATTCTCAGACAGCCAGCAGACAAGAGATTAGGACTGAAGCACTGATGCTGAAAGAAACAGAAGCTTGAGAGAATCACATAAAAAAATGAAAAAACCGTCGAGGAGCCGGGAGGTATTCTTGTCTGACTGCAATATCTTCACACCCTGCAGTCCCTGGTGCCAATAAACAACAATCCCCTATAAGAGTGTTAACGATTAGTCTGACTAATGATGAACCGGCCATGTCTGGATACGTATTACTGCAAGCCTGAAACATTCGGGTGTTAAGGTTAAGAAGATGCTGAAATAAAAACATACTGTATATGTAAATTGGAACTTTGTGTTTTTTTTAAATTTGATTTTACCCGTATTCATTTAGGAATGCTTGTATTTGATGAGAGTCCAGAAGTTTGCAGAATGAAAGAAAAGTCATGAATTTTTCCACATCTCTTCCTTTATCCAAAGTGGATTTTCATTGGGGTTTTGATGAAGATAAAAAATACTCTGTATGTTTTACAGCACCTACATAAAAATGGAACTTGATTTGATTAAGAGCCATCTTGTCTTCTACATCAAATGAAGAGAAATATCTTAAAGTGCCTCTCACGCCTTTCTGTTTTCAAGACTCTTAACCATCCGACAGATAGAATAAAAACTACTTCAGCCACCGCTTCAAACATAAAAGTTAAACTGGAGGGGAAAAAGCTTTCATGTATTAATGTCAGTTTGTCTACAGATGTTCTTTCCATTTATTTCTAAAACCACGATGTATCTGAACATTAAGAATTTGCATTACAGAGTAATTTGCATGTTTCACTGTGCACCGTTCAGACTGTGGTTTTTACCCTTTTTCAGCCTGTAGAAATGAAACAGACAGAATGTGATTGTGTACGTGTCTGAGTAAACTCACAGGCTGCAGGTCTTTCATGCTGGTGGGAAGCTCTCTCAGAGTCAGCAGCAGGTCCAGTTGTGTGCTCAGGTAGGGGATGTTGCACATCTGTAGCACAGAGAAGATGTAAGCTTAATGAACTGTGTGTGTACGGAAGCAAGTGCAATTACAACATCACCCCACAACCTGTTTACATGCGATTATTCAGAATTATCTAAAAAGCAGTGCTGCAGCGAGGTGCAGCAGGGAGATACAGTCGCTGGACGGCTGCAGCTTGTTCTCAGTCTCACGTTGTTTGGCAGGATTGCTGCAGGCGAAAGTCAAGTGCTGCAGGCCTGTCGACAGGCTGATTTAACAGACAAACTGAAGGCTTGACACTTTGAAACAATTGGCTGAGCTGCCTAGTCGACCTTTGTGTCTGTGCTAACCTCTAATAAATCACTCCATGTTGACAGATCGTCTCGCTCATGCTCAGGTACCATCTCCCAAAAGCCAAAGGGCACTTGGTCTGACAGATAGTTAAGGGAAGATATTAGGATTACTGTCTAGACCCTGTGATCATTTGGCTTTTTTTAAAAAATGTCCTAGAAAGTGTCATCCTCCCCACCCGCAAGCGCTGTGTTCATTGTCTTGTCACATTTTCTAACACATTTTAAATTCCTAATCGGAGGTTAACAATCACACTCATCCCATGCGAAGGTAAGACGGTTCTAATTTAATCCTCTGGGGATAAAAATGTGTTCACACATTTCTCACTGTTTAAGATAATCACCTTCTCGGGCTCTCTTTTTTCCCACTTTTTCTCCAATCTAAATTTCCTAGACACATAATCAGAAAGTCTCATGTTCACCAAAGTTGAGAGTTTGAGGCTGCATGATTTGTGGTGTGGCAGAGCACAGGATTTAAGTTCTCAGAGAAAATAATAGGCTTACGTACATACATAAGCCTTCACACACAAGTGTAGTGCAAGAAGGATCTCAGTGAAAGACAATTGCTACACAAAGGAGCACGACAACCTTGAAAGCATGAGTAGGATTTGATTTATTCGAGAGAAAAAAAAAGTCACTTCTTCAGCACTAACGTATTGATATTTTTGCTTAATAGCAGAAAATGTGTCTTGCGGATGCCACTATTATGTCCACAAACATCCAGAGAGGGAAGTGATTATTCAGAACCGTTAGGCGGATAACCAGACCATTTCAAACTGTCAACAGAGAAAATAAGACCATGAATCTGCTGCTATGTTTGCTGCTCTATGAGGCTGTTTTTAGGCACAGCAAGGAAATACTGACTGGATACCTGCACTGTATGCACATATTTTTACATTCACATTTAGGCTGGACCTAGAACTAAATTCATCTGTAAGAAGTTTTATATATATATATATACATGTATATACATCACATACTTTAAAAAAACAACTGAAAGATACAGAGTGTCAACAGACTTAGCTTATAGTCAAACTGCACATGAGTTTATAGTAAAACAGACACGTTTTGTAACTATTACTAATTATTATTAATATACAATGTGGCTACACTGCATTTACAAGGAAAGGGGTAAACAGAGAACCACTTTACTATAATTATGAAACAGGAAATTTGTGGTGTAATTGACTTCAAAGACCCTGTTAAATACAAAGCTGTCAATTGATTTTGTTGATTTGTTGATTTTTTTTAAGTGAAAAGAAGTCAATATGGCAAACAGACAATAAAAAAATTAGCCTTTTTTGGCTAATACGTTCTATTCGCATTGTCTCAGAACTTCATAAATGTGTTGGGCCTAGAACTCATAAGGAAGATGAGGAATTATCCTTAGAAGCTGTCAGCTGATGACAGTTGAGAGCTTCATGCGTTCAAGACTCTTCAAACTTTGTGATAACACTCAACAACTGTGGGCTCCTCCAAGCAACAGACTGGGGATCTGAAAATGGAGCTAATTGATGCCTGCAAAACAGGGGAAAGCTATAAAAAGATATCAAAGTGCTTACAGCTTGCAATTTCCTCTGCTTGAAATGCCATTAAGAAATGGCAGTTAAGGGAAATTGTAGGAGTAATGACTAGATCTGGAAGACAAAGAAAACTCTCTGTCCGTCTGCTGGGCTGAACGGGAAAAGCAAAACCTCCCAAAAACTGCAAATTAGCTGCAGGAAAGTTTAGCTGACACAGAGGTGAGGTGGTGCACTGTTTCAGCACTGATGAACGAATAGGCTCACATGAAAGAGTCATCAAAAGGAAACCTTACCTGCAACCTCCTCACAAAAGTCAGCGTTTGAACAAAGTAAAGTTAAAATTGAACACTTTGGCCACAATCACCAAAGATATGTTTGGAGAGAAAAAATAATCAACATTTGATGGAACATGGCACGGAAATAGGGAAAAATTTATTTCTCTAAATATCAGCAAATTGATTCATGAAGAATTCCAAGAAGTGGAAGCTAAAGCTTTTGGAGTTTAGCATAATTTAATACCTATGGGTGAAAATTCCTAAGAATATAAAAGGCTGAACTGGCTACAAAAAGTCTTTCCAAGCACCAACTTTGGCATTTGCCAAAAGCCGATCTTTCTAAGCTTTAAATATTAAAAACAATAATGCATTAACATTTGAGAAAATTTCCATTTTAATTTCTAGGTAATTTGCTCAGGAGTGCCAAAACTGTTGCACCCAGCTTTACCCAGTAAGTAGTTTTATTAATACCCCATTTACACAAAATTATTACATAGGAACTCGTAGGCTGTAATATAAAATGAGGTAACCAAATACAACAAAGCACCGGCAAAGCATGTGTTGTCCCACAGTGCAGTGCAGAAGAGTGGATGCTGAAATCTTATGTGCCTCTTGGAGGACACGTTTACCTCCAAGTAATGATGATAAAACTTACAAGGGTTTATACAGAATGTGTCAGCCGTTTCCTTTTTTGAAATAATTTAGTTGGTTTAAGGGGGAGAATGTGTGGAATGACTGAAAATGACAGAAGATTAGATGTAAAATTTTTAAAAAGCCTCAAAGGAGTGTGCAATCACCTCCAGTGTTGGGAGTTTCAATTGACACATTTCAGTTTCTTGTAAGTGCTACATCAAAATACCTGCTTTTGTTGGCGGCAGTAAAGAGGACTGATTAAACTGTCTGTTTAGCAGAACTCAGACTGACTGCAGTCTGCTACTGAGGGCAAAAACACATCAGGCTTCTGTAAGTGCTGCCACCCTGCCTTTTACATATGAAATCCCTTATGTCTGGTGTCAAATATTCCTGAAAGTCTCTGTGGGATGATCTTACTGTTCATCTGTCATCCCTCCTGCAACCTTAGCATGCGAGCTAGGTGACTGCGAGGCTCACTGGAAGGTGATAACCAGACGAAGCTTGTAATGACACCCACAGTGTGAGAATGAGGAGGCAGGGGAACGAAGATTCAAAAGAAAGCGCCGCAGAAGCAGGAGCTGCATGAGATTCTGGTTTGGATGATGGTGTTTTAAGTCAAATCTATAGGAATTACCTGTTTTAATCGTGGTAATGTTAATTTTGGTTTGGGTGGGAAGGTGGTGCAGTGTCACAGCAGAAAGGTTGCGGGTTTAAACCTGTTTTTGTGTGGATTTTGTATACTGTTCCTGTGCATGTGTGGGTTTTCTCTGGATGCAGTCCAAAGACGTGCGTGTTAAGTGAATTTGCAATTACATATTGGACAAAGGAGGGAATGTGAGTGTGAATGGTTGTCTGTTTCTCTGTGTTAGGCCTGTGGTGGACTCTCTCAAGAGTAAGCGTGTATACATGAAACTGAAAAGTGTACCTCCATCATGTACTGATCCACAACATGCAGTTCTGTCACAGGTCCCTTGTGGGATTTGTACATTTCCACGTCATCCACGGTGGGGACGTACCTTGAACATAAAAACAAACACAATTATTTCACTGTTCTTTTTAGATGTAGATTCTGTGCTTGCTTTTTTAAAAACCTGAAAATGTATTCACTGAATGCTATAAGTGATGGGAACCAAAATGAACCTGGCAAAGGAAGAAAAGTTGAAGTTTTTTCATGAGACAACCATTTGCAAAAAGGTGACTTTACATCCTTTTTACCATCAGTCGGTCATATTGTTTGGTCGTTATCATTTAAACCCGATCAAACCACACTCACACAGTCCTGATAAAGCAGACTAGCAGAGGGTTCAATTTGTAATAAACAGTACTTTGATGTTGTTTATTTAGTCATGAATATTTAATGTCATGGAGAGATATTTGAAATTTTTAAGGAGCTTAAAGATTCAAGATTCAGTTTAATTGTCGTCAAACCACACAAGATTGTATGAAGAAAGTTTCACTTATTCTACTCACAAAAAAGGATATTTGTGTTGTGCTTGTTAGGTGTCAACAGGGTAAATCTGCAGTGGTAAAGGTTGGCATTGTCTTTGACTATTCTTCAGGCTCTGCTTGATGGGTACCAACTGTGTTTTTGGCAGTGAAGAGCCTTCGTGTCTTGGGCCATGCATACTTAATACCAGTTACCAAGCTTTCGGTCTTGGTCCTTCCTTTGCTAAACTCATCAAAACATCTACAATTAGGGACACTAGATCTTTCAATAGACAATATATTTGCACAGCAGTTTGTGAAACAGTGTTTAATCTATTGATTTGTGTAAAGGGAGTGAGTTTTCCATTTTTTCATGAGCAATCACAAAGAAACACCAACATTAAATCTTTGCATTAGTGGCTGGTGATTTTGTTTCAGTATAACTAGCCAAAATAAAACATTAATTTTGTATCATAGTATTCCACCTTTCAGGACATTTTGTTCCATGTGCTATTTTGTGCCATTTTGTCCCCATCATGATGAGATAACCTCTGACATGAGCACCATCTTGGCAGCTGTGGATCAAAGATGAAACACAACTTTTTACTGGTGCTGTGTAGACTTTAGCAGAATAACATCTACCTGTTGCAGCTGTCTGCTGCCACTTGGGGGCAGCGTCAAACATAGGTTATGCAAAACAACTGAAAATGTTCTTGTTCATGTTTGTGCTGTTTCGTTTACCACCGATGCAGAAAAGACTGGGGACATATTGAACAAAGAACTTCTACTTTCATGTCAGGCCTGTTACGTTTGCAATCATAAGCACACAATGCTGATTTGAACTTTGCTGTGGTCGTTCCACCTTTCAACCAGTCACCATTCAAACTGCGTACATATTCAAAGGCTCACTTAAGGACTGCAGTCTACGTATATTGTGCATTGGTTGAATTATTATAGTCTGTCAGTGTATGCTGACAGAATTGCTGAAAAACGGAAAAAAAAACATGGCTGAACTATAAATCCACCTTCAGACCATAGATACCAAGTCAAAGGTTATGGTTAGAGAAAAGGCTTAGGTTGATTTTGGATTAGTAGAGCAATAATGTACCAGTTGTAGTTCTCTCTGACAGGAACAGCTCTTTACTTCTTCACTATGTCAAAACCAAACACACACCATTTAGTCACACCAGGCTGAATCACCGGCCACTAATGCGCTGATTTAAATTTGTATTATTCTTGTTCATTTACATGAAAAAACAAACTAAAATTCATGCCCACAAATCAACAGATTAAAGATCATGACTACTGCAGGCGAGACTCACAAACTGCTGTGTTGAGGCTGCAATAGAGATGAGCTTAATTTGAGAGAATTACTGTTGCAATCTGTAGTAGAAATTTTGAAATTAACTGTTGGAAAAACAGCAGTGCCAGTATGATATTTCATATATTTTCATTTTGCTCTGTCCAGCTGTGTCTATCCAGTTTGTCTGAAGTCTGCATGCCAGATGTCAGATGATGAGCTGTGTTTATTGCAGTGTGTGCCTGCCTCATTCTTCTTTATGAGTGTACGGGTGTGTTTCAAACATTCTTGACATTGTATGGCTACGGATTGTACTTTATTTAGATGTTAAGTCTCATCTTCCTTGTGTGTCTGTTCTGTAGTTAGTTTTACAATTTTGCTCCTGTTGTTTGTTCCTGGATGTGATTTGATGTTGTTTTGTCTTTCACTATAAAGTATTAATGTGTCCAGGGACGGCAACAGTGGCAATTTTTGGTCTAAATCTGACAAATTTTATTCATGAATGCTGTCCCTTTTAAACAAATGAATAAAGTCAATTCTAAGGTAAAGATTAAGTCAATTTGTTTGCTACTTATTTAAAAAATCTAAGTCATTAAACTGTCAATGATGGATTTTTTGGGGGCCAAACATGATCAAGTTGATACTTTAATGTTTTCAGCAAACTTTATCACTATGAGCTACATTTTGATTCATTTCAATGTCCACCTAATGATTGTAGTTTCCTCAACACAGGTGAGAGTCATTAACCAAACTGTAGAAACTGGAAGCCAAAATCTACAGGATACATTTCATCCTAAATCTACTCAACTTCACAGAGCAAAAGGGGAATATAGAGTCTGCTGCAAAGTACATGGTTACATTGTTATGAATAAACAAAAAAAAAATCATCAAGTTGCATCAAGTCACTGTTTTTATATTTAAAACAACAACAAGGTTATGACTTGAAAAAATATACACGAAAACCCAACAGATCTCACACTCCCAAGAAAAACCGGGAATTGAGGAAAGTTTGGAAACAATCACAAAAGCAGAAACTTTCCTTCTAGAGCTGATATCTTTAGGTGCCGCAGTGAATATTTTATTGCTAAGGGAGAAAAGCATATGTCCTCAAACCGTCTACTGTATATGGGGTTGAGGATCAGATTTCTGAAAAGTTTTTGATGAATAGGGACCTCCTTTACTTTCATATAAGTAACTCTGATGGAGGCTGATTTTGAATAGTGGTATAACCAATGTGTGAGCCTTGCACCCCCTAACTGAAGCTACTAGGACCCTTGAAAGCCTCAGAATGTAATTCTAAGCAGGTTATAAAAATCAAGCTCATTTTCTACTTTTTTAAGAGGAAAGTATATCCATTTTCACATCGTGTTGAAGTGTCAGGAGCAACACAAAAAAATGTGCAGCTGTCCAAAATATCAGTCCTTATTTATCCAGCAGAAAGATGAAAAAATTCATTTCAATTTTAAAAATTGATATTGCAGTTGGGGTGATGTTTTTGTTTCATTTTTATCATTTTGAAGTTTCCCCCTTCATATTATCACATGTTCCCTTGCAGACTCTTCTGGACTGATGCCATTAGACTGACTTCCAGTGGCCTGGTCAAAGACAAGTGTTTAAAAGCTAAGTGATGCCGATCGTCCTGGTCAGCTTCTAAAAAGCTGTGAAACGCTGAGGCAAACAGCCATTTACTCACTTGCACTGAATTTGAACCCCGCTTCCTCCCTTCTACTGTCGTTTCTGTGCCTTCTGACCTCGAACCAAACGCTTTCACGTTTTCCACGAGTCAAGCTATGTGCCACCGGAGAAGCATCGGCCATTAATATTGCAGCACCTGTTGGGAGTGGTTCTTTCAAGATTGTATTTCTCAGGCCTACGCCACAGCGCATTAAAATATATATTACGTTTTCATAGAATAAATAAAATCTTCCACACAGTACATTAGTCTTGCCTTCCAGGAGGTCAGCATCCAGAGCCACTGAGTAAACTGCAGGTAAGAATCAGGAAGCATTTTACCCGCTTTCAGTGTTATACTCCTGAGGGTATGTCAATAGTTTCCATCTCCACAAATAAACCGAGATAAAACTTTTATTAGTAAGCTGCTCTGGTAAAAGGTTCTGGCATCTGCTCTTTAGTATTAGAATACAGCCAAGACGGCTGTGCAAAGCTTGTGCCTTCCTCACATGAACTAGCAGCTGTTTCCACTGTTTCACATTGTCCTGGCTGTACTGTGCACTCACATCCCTTGTTGATGCTTTTCAAACCTGCAAGTTTCCGATGGTTTTGCCCCTGCCAATGAAAACACACATCAACCGCCCATGGACTTGGGCAGGAAAAGTCATTCACCTCTCAGCTTCAGCGGCGACGCTGTAAGGAATGAATACAAATCAGCATTTTTTGGCACAAAGTCATACCTCCTCAGAGAGGTGATGTGCTCATCAGACAGGCCTCCATCTTCCTCATTAATGACAAACAGTTTGTCCTTCAGGTCTCCTGGTTGCACTGGAAAACTTTTGAGGAAAATGTCTAGAGGAACAATAGATTAGAAAAAGTCAACACACTCAATGGTACATGAAAGCTTTTCTCTTGACAGATAGTCTTCTTATCCTGCGATGAAATGACTCAAAAAGCATTCCGAAGACAAAGGGTCCTTTGCTTAATTACTTTCTCCCAAATGCCTTAGGGAAATGCACAGATTTGCATTCTATCAAGTCAAAGCTGGTGTGATTTTTTTTTTTTCCTCTGTTTTATAGAAAATGCCTCTGCATAATTCAGGAGCTGTGAGTAACATTCATTAGGAGCCTCAGAGTTTTAGACATGTATGTAAAATACATGGTGAAATTTACAAAATACAGTTACTTAAGCTAAGTAAATTCTGAAAATACAGTGTACTACATGCGAAAGGAGGAGTTTGACGGTTTGAGAAAGATTTTTATTCACTTTGTGAGAGTTAGATGAGATTGATATAATTGTCATGTTTATCTGTTGTATATGATGCAACATCCAGCAGCTTATCTTAGCATCATGATTAGTATGAGCTGAGAAATGAAGCCAACGCTGCAGTGCCGGATAACTGCAGTTACTGAAATGGCCACTCGAGACTGACTCCTATATTGAGCCAATCCTCATATGTTAAAATGTCTAAGTTTACAGTAGAGGCAGACATGTTTAGAGCTTTACAGCTTATTTTCCCATTACTGGCACATGTACAGGTGTGGATTTTTATATAACTCACCCATTTCATTTGGACTGAGACTAAAACATTTCGCATAGTTAAGAGTGTGGCTGATTTGACTGACAGATGGGCACTCTAAAAGGACAGTTCATTGTCCAGCAATGTTTGCATGCTATACCTTTTTTCTCATTTTTGGAATCGCTGGGAGTTTGACATCACAAAGGGTCAGTCCATCTTTATATAAAGTGATTGGTTTAAATGTAAATGCATTACTTAAGTTTTTTACTTGACACTACATAGCTTGTTCAATTCATATGAAAACCAAGATGCAGTCATTTTTAAAACAGCTATCTTACATTTTTAGTTACATTATGAGTCTTATTCTAAGCTAAGCTAACCTGCCGCTGGTTCTGACAGACAAAGACTGTATTCAAAATTGCAAATTACGTTTAATATACATACAATTGGGACATACTACTTCATCATTGCACCTTAAATTTGTGACTGCCTACATTGCAGAATAAGCTGTCATCCATCATCTATGGGTGAAGTTTGTTTATACTCATGCAAGGCACTTTGAAGTAACTGCACAGAGGATTGTGGGTCAGAAAAGCATGCTGGCTTGCATACTGCAAAATTTGATTGAATGTAGTAGGACATATTGACGTCTTTGGCATGCTATGTTTGGAATACTATGTATTTGGGCTTTTTCTTGCACATTATTTAATATGAATATGGATTTTGGAACTCATCGATAGAAGTTGTGTCATTTGTCTTATGTAAGTCTGAGCAAAGCAGCTGGTAGTATTTCCCAGAATGCTGAAATATTCCTTTAACTGTCCTCTGATGTTGGCTTTCAGCATTTCCAGTCTGAAGTAAGAGTTAAACTAGTGGGTTCAAATCATCAAACTGATTGAAAATCTGCTCATGACCAAGTGAATAAAATAAGCATGTTAAATGAGAAGCATTTCAGAGGTACAAAGCTGCAATCAACACGTCTCTAAATCCTTGACATTAAAGACTTGAGACAGTAATTCCCTTAGCAGGACCAACAGAGGCTTTCATGTCACATTTTCAAATGAGGAATCACAACATCAAACATCAAAAACAATTTTGAGCACTACTAGTGTCCTCATGAGTGAGGGTTAGGCTATCTCATCTGGCCCCCCAAAACACACACACACACACACACACACACACACACACACACACACACGCACACACACACACACACACACGCAAACACAAGTACAAATTAGGCCCTTTGTTGACTGGCACTCAGACAAACTGGGCATTGCCCTGGCAAATTAGAGTATGGAGATGGAGAGTGTATCCCACTGGGCACAGGAAGCCACAGGTGTACTTTTAATTAGGAGTGCGACATTTCCAGTCCTTCAATAGGCAGCATGCACAGGGGCTCTCAAGGTAAATAACCATATTAGTCGGACACACATTCTAAACAGAAATGTACTTTGATCATACAACTCCAGCATGGATCTCATCTCATTAGAGGAATATTTATTACTAGTACTGAGCTTAGGTACAACTTTGAGGGATTTTATTTGAGTTGTGCCACTTAAAGCTACTTTCTACCTCTACTCCACAACATTTTAAAGTGAAATACTGCACTTTTTAAATCATCTATTATCTGAGAAGTAGTTAGATTCAACCAACATGGATAAGCATACACAGATCAGCCACAACATTAAAACCACCTGGATGGTTTTGTACATGTCCCCTTTGTCCCCTGATCCTGCCCTGCATCAGACTTGTTCTGCGTTTGGATGCTGAAGTGTTGAGCTAGATCTGGGGAATTTGGATGACTCAACATCTTATGTTCTTTGTTGTGTTCCTCAAGCCATTCCTAAGGGTTTTTTTTTTTTTTGTTTATTTGTTTTTTTTTGGGGGGGGGGGTTGGGATGTTTTTTTGGTATGTTTTTCCATGTAGCAGGGTAACACCCAGAGAATGACAGGATTCAAGGTTTCCCAGCAGAAGACTGTGTTCTAAGATGATCAGTCTTTACTTGTCAGTGGTTTTAATGCTGTGCCTGATCAAACACATTTGCTCCATTTTTTTTTTTTTTTTTGACTTGCTCATAATATAAGCAAAGTCTAGTTAGGCTCCCTTGTCATATTTCAGAGGTGCAGAGGTGATAGCCTGTCTGAACTTAATTTAAATCTTATTTACTAAACGTTAGAAACAATTTTATTTTATTTTTTTTAAATCCTATCCTCTCACATTAATCAACCCACATGTAGGGAACAGCTAGGCAATTAATACATCAAACACAGTAACTAGCACTGACAAATGTGTATTAATAATCAAATAGTTTTTTAATTTATTTTTTTTTATCCTGCATAAGTTTGAGGGCAGTTTTTTCTACAGAATAAATAATTGTAAGTCACTGTGGATAAAGCAAGGGTGCCAGCTTTACGCATGATGCTAATTATCAGCTCTGAGTTTGTTGGTTAATTATTGATCACATTCTTGTGATGTTATCTGACTGAGGTGGAGTCTCACTGTCTGCTGAGCTGTTTCTATCTTTGTTCAAAAATAAAAAGAATGTGAGATTTTGCATGCACACTGGCTCCCAGTGTAATGGGATCAGATGAATAAATAGTGTGGCAAAGAATGAGATATGAGCTGAATAAACAGCACAGATTTAGGCAGGTTTGTGGTGATAAACATGCAAACAAGAGCAGGGAGAGGGTACATGTGACTGTGTCTGTGTGGCGGATGCCAAGAGATTGAGAGAGAGAAGGAGAGTAGGAGAAGTCCTATTAACAACTGTGTTTTTTTTCCATCTTCGGCTTCAATGAAAGCTGAATCCTGTGGGAGTTTGTGTTTTTAATAGTGCAAACAGCCAGAAAACACCTCTGGACTGATTCTGTTCAATTTTTATTACAAAAACAAAACTTATTGATGAAAAGTTGCCTCAAAGTCAGATACAAAATGCAGTGATGTATGTTAATTAACAATTTCTACTCTTCTTTAGTCAGAAATTAGAGTATTTTTACTTACTAACTTTAGTGGTAACATTTTGTGTTCTTTTATATTGATATTTATAGCGTATATTTTGACCTCAGATCTAAATCCCAACCATCACCTCATCTCTAATATGCAGCACGCTGGCACAATGTAAATATGTATATAACATATATACACCTAGGTGCAACTCTTGCACAATGTACCGCACTTTAGTTACACAATTTCTTTGCTTCTTATTATATATGACTCTTCTCTATTTTTGAGGAATGTTTTCTATCATGCCTTGTTGTTGTTGCACTGCCATATGGAACAGTCACTTTTCATTTCACGGTCCACACTGTGAGCATGTGACCTCCTTAAAC
This sequence comes from Amphiprion ocellaris, assembly GCF_022539595.1. Lineage (NCBI taxonomy): Eukaryota > Metazoa > Chordata > Actinopteri > Pomacentridae > Amphiprion > Amphiprion ocellaris. The sequence continues at coordinate 18,905,454 of NC_072773.1, forward strand.
ACTCTTGAATCTCAAATCATTCTATTTCAGTACAGCTCAGATATAAAGGTTATCCTTCTTAAACAGATAGTTTATGAATAGGAATGAAAATACTACACAAAACAGTCAGTTACCATAATCTAGTTTGTTGCAAGCATAAAATTTTGCCTACACATTCGTGCATCAGTAACAGCAGTATACTGTATAACATACTATAGAATAGCGTAACACTTACAAGAGCCATTGTGTTTGATATGTTAAGTACTCTTTGCTGATATTATTTACATACTTTTACCTAAGTGACATTTTCTTGGACTACAGTATTTTTGTATTACAGTACTGGAATGTCACTTTCTATGTTGGTGTTAATGGGACCAGAGACGCAGAAAGAGCCAGACAGACAGTCTCCCTTGTTCTTCAAATGTCTAAATTTTTCTAAAGCTTGCAGCTTGGCCTCGAGTTGCCTGCAGGCTGTCATCACTCAGCTCCTGCTCCTGACACAACCAAAAGTTTCCAGGTCAGGAAAGGAGGGTATTCTGTGTCAAGGCAGGAAATCACTGCCGTTGTCACTCAGATCTCCCTATCCATATTTCATGACCATGTGAACTCTAATTATGTTGCCAGTCTGCACATTCACACTGATTCCATTGAGCAGCCCACCACCACATCTGTATCGCCTCGCAGTGACTGTGTCACATGGAGGACCTGTGAGACGGAGCTTCTGAAGTGTACTCCCCTGGCTTAGGTCTTGAAATATACAAGCCACATACACTCAGTTAATCAAAAGTGACAAGCCATTAGATGAGAAATAGAACATATTCCACTCCACAATCGCTCTGCAGATTCCAAGGGGTAGTTCAGGCCCTGCTGGATTGAGGACACACTGCCCCCTGCAGACACACATGCAGAACATCCATCTGTCTGCTTTGGAGCCACTGTGTCTCAGTCATTATTTAAAAAGAGAAAAATGTCATCACTTTTATGCCCTCCCTAAAACACTCTCAGGTCAACTTTCTTTAAATTGGGGGCAATTAAAGTCTAATTTATGAAAATTAAAGAGCCTGGCATTAGCATTGCAGAGATCTTTAATACTCTTTCTGTGTAGTGCTTCCCTCTGGTGGTTGTAGAAACACACCTAACTTCTAACTCACTGATGGAAAAAAAAAAAAAAAAGCTCCCTTATTTGATTCATTCTGGAACAACGGCTTTTCATTACAACAAGGAAATCAAACTTATTATTTTGTCAAGAAAACCTAATCTCCTTTCTAAAATGCTACAAATTATGTGTAGCAGCCGACAATATTTATGAGCAACTTCACCTCAAAACTCAGGGACATATTTATTGTTGAGCTACTCACTGAAGTTGTGTGCAATCTTCTGGCTGAGCATAATATGCTGGGTATTACTCGGCTCAGCTGCTTCAAACGTCCCCAGATCTTTAACAGCAAATTGCTCGTATAAGCGCGATGTGTCGACTTCAATCCTCCCGGTGTTTTCCTGTATCCAAAATGATTTTGCAATCTGCCAAGAAACAAATTAATTCTGTAGCGAGACAGCTTAATTTTATGAGGAAATCAGTGTTAACACAAAACAACAACACGTGGAAAGAAATAACTCGGACGAAACCAAGAATATTTCACATCAATGATAAAATATGAGGAATAATGAAGTGAAACTAAGGTACTACTGACCTTGCTATTTTTGCAAACAATTGCAAACAATAAAGCACAGCATTTAAATATGAATGATTCACACTAATAAACTTTATAGTTAAGTGTGAAAATATGGTAATTTAATGTCTTCTGATGAATGAAGTTGCAAGTTAAAAGTGACAGTTACCTTCTCTGAGCCAACAGTGTCCCAGTGGAAAGCCTTGGTGCGTGTTTTTCTTGGGTTTATCTTTAATTTCAGGGGTAAAGGTGGGGGAGGTGGGATACTTGGGAGTGAAGGCTTTTTTATGACCAGACAGCCTGATTCATGGGTAAGAGACTCTGGGACTGTGGATGAGGATGTGAGGCCAGCATGGCAGGGTGAGGCTGGAGGGGAGGTGGGTGATACCAGGGTAGTAGCATGGGGAGAGGTTGGTGATGGGATGGCAGGCAAAACATCCGGTCCAGTGTCTTGATCAGAAGTCTTCCTAGCACGGCGAGGTTTAGGAAAAGGTTTTGTATAGTCAGCTGAGGGACAAGTTTGACTCCCATTACCTGCTGATAAATCACCTCCACCATTGGATGTGGGGTCTGCATTTTCATAGTCAACTGGAGGATAAATGCTACTTCCAGCACCGAATCCGCCACTTGACTCAAGATCTGTATCGTTGTCCTCTGAGTCTTCAGGTATGCTGAGATGTCGGAAGGACTTTCTCTTCCAGTCAGAACACAGTTTGTGAATGGCTTGGACCCAAGCATCCCGCTCCTTCTGGACAGCGCCTGGGGAAGCTGTTTGATCTGGTGTAGGTACCCTGAACCTGCAATAAATTAACAACACTGGCCTTATTAGCTGAAATAAATCTGATGCACAAATCAGATTTGAAAAAAATAAATCTATTTGATAATGTTTGGGCTCAACAATAAAAATAAGTAAATAATGCAACAGTTTGTGTCAGTCTTTTTTACAATTAACATACTAAGTTGACTTAGGGGAATTAGCCTTTCATCTCCAATTAAGGATAGTTTTAACTATCAGTCTTGACCATCTGAAATTGTCCAGGCATGTTAGGATAGAGGAGGGGATTTGAATTCCTGAACTTAAGGTGAAGAAAAAATTAGTTATCAAGCCAAATTCATTAAGTTACCTCAACTTGAGTCTACTTTTCACTTTAAATTACATATAATACTAAGTTGATGTAATTACCTACATTATTATGTCAACCTAACCTATCAAAATAATGTACGCAACTTAAAAAGTTTGTCTAAATCAGTAAATTAGATTGATTATCTTGCATTCATGTATTTGACTAGGTGGTTGGAATAGGTCCCTTGAATTAACAGTTCAGGCCTACGCTCTAAAAACAATGTTTGGGCTCAATTAACAACAATGTTCCTGGGTAAAAATTGACAGTTTGCATCAATCTTTTTCAGCTATGAAGACTTCTATAGAAATTATATTCAACTATCACAGACTAACATATATTCTTTAGTCTTAACCATCTAAAATTGTCTAGACACAGAAGACTGAAAATGCTGAACTCCAAGGTGAAGAAAAATTAAGTCAATCAAGCCAGTTTAAGGTACTTCAACTTGAATTTAGTTTTAAATCAGCTAACACAAACATAACAGTTGAAACTGCACACCATATTAAGTGGATGCAATTACCTACATTATAACGTCAACCCAACCAATTAAAATAACCGTTGCAAATCAAAAGGTAACTCTAAATCAGTAAATTTGATTCTTCTTTTTTTATTATTATCTTGTAGTATTGCATTTAATTAGGTCCAATTAAGTGGTAAGAGGTCCCTTGAACAAACACTTCAGGCCATTATGTATGGCATTATCACTCCAATGAAGCCACATCATAACTGCTAAAAAAAAAAAAAGATAAATACATTGTAAGAAAAAAAAGTCTGCTGAATGAAAATACACCCAGTCTGAGGCTGTAAATCAAAAGTCCAGCTGGTTTGACTGACAGAATTCATTAACTGCTTAGTATTTTTATAAACCTCACTCACTGATAATTATTTTTGTGGGTGATCAGAGTGAAAGTGTCGGGGCCATGAGGTTTCTGCACACTGGTGTTGCCATCTGACAGGTGAATGGTAATGGACGCTGGCACCCAGGATGTCATCTCGCCATCAGCAGGGCATCGCCGCTTGAAGGGCATCAGCGTTAGTTGGCCCGGGTGGAGCTGGACCTCATACCTGGAACAAAATGGAGAGGGATTCATGTATAGTGTAACACTCAACAACAAGACCTGGGCTGCGTCGTCTACAGTGTATGCCAGCTGTATTCAGTATGCACTCATGCACTATGCTGGTTTTGCTGCTAGTATACTTCAAGCCTTGAATTCTGCTGTTTTGTACTCGAGCCGACCAATACCTGATTTGTTAGACTGATTCTGACCTGTATCTGCAACAGTCTCTCAGTACATTTGCCTAGTTGACTTATTGATCTGGCTCTATTTTGTACAAAAATATATATGATGCACCCGTGGACAAGGTAATGTCACTGCCAGTTCAAAAGGAGAGAACCAGGCTTAAAAAGTAACAGGCATTTTGGTAAATACACATATTATCTTGTGCTATACAGATGAGAAAGTCAATACCACTTTCATAACTGTCCTTCTGTTGAATATAAAACTGTAGCCAAGACATGGTCAACTTAGTACAAAGCCCAGCTTGCCTCAATTCAAAATATTCAAAGATAACTAAGTCTGCCTCTCTGCCCACTATGACATGAGGAAACAGAGAAGAGGAGCCAGATGCAATGCGGAAAGACTCAGTTTGAGGAATTTTGCTTAGAAAGATGGTTGATAACAGGCTTCAAGTACAGGAATCTGACAGCAGATAGCAGCTGAGCCACATGATCTGGGGCTCACAGATACGGAAACAAATGCCTTCCTGCTTCATCATTAGTATGGAGACATGAGAGACATCAACATTCTCAACAGCACTCAGAAAGAAAGCAAGTAAGCAGTTTTGAGTATACTTATAGGTGCCCTTCAGTCCAGAATATTCTTCATTGTCAAACTATATAGTACAGCGTTTAGATGAGCACAGTTTGACACTAAAACATTGTTGGCTTATAGGGAAAGATTAAGATGTGTTGTCACTTAGCCAGTCACGCACAAAGTAGTATAGATGTTTTAGTTTAGAAATGAACCACAGACTTGATCCATGGTTAATTAAACATCAGTTTATTTCTCATCACTTATTTTCTTATTTGTTGCATTGTTTTTCTGATCTGCTTTCCTTTCCCCTCTCCCCTTTGCTCCAATTCCAACGAGCTGAGGCAGACATCTGCCCTCCCTGAGCCTGATTCTGCTGGAGGTTTCCTCCTATTAAAGGGGACTTTTTGCTTTCCATTATAAGCAAAGAGCTTGTTCAAAGGGAATCATTTGGATTTGTTGGCTTTCTGTCTTAAAACATATATGCATAATATAATATTGTGAGGTCTTCATATAATGATAATGGTGCCTTCAGATGACTTATATTGTGAATTACCATCATAATTAAAAAAAAACTGAATTGAATCAAACTGAATTGTTGTGTAGCCGTATTGCAGTGCTGCAATAACAAAGCACACATACGTACTTCACCCATTTGAATGATGCGAGGCCGCCTCGGTGCAGTAACAAGACCCCTTCCCGAAGGCTCTGTGATGCTTGAGGCAGCTGGAGGGTTTCTTCATTGTGCTCTTCAGCACTGCTGTAAATGTTCCCATAAATTATCTGATTCACAAGCTGCATGATCTATTCAAACAGACAGAACCACAAGCATGAAAAAAGGCACAAAGAAGGCATCAAGAATAAGTGACCGCAATGGAATACGTGACATCTTTCTTCCTCTTGATATGAATTATTAAAGAAATGACGTTGGCTGCTTTCCATACACTGGTATTTTAATAGCTTGAATGTATCCACACAAGTTATAAATTCACCTTATGTTTGTCCTCCAGTGATGTTGCCTCCAGTTCGTAGTCATGGTGTCCTTTAAAGGAAATGGAGAACCTTGAACCCACTCCATCATCACAACTCTTGACAATAGAGAAGGGAAGTTGCCGCTTGACGATGCCCTTCTCTATGCTGCACAGCAGTTTGGTCTTAGAATCAACCTAGATGTTCACCAAAATGTTATGTTAGCATATGCAAGTATCAATATAGTATACAATTAGTGTAAATGCAGTAAAACTGTCGACAGAGTTTTAGACATTAGCATTAGCAGCATGTCTCCAGGTTTAATGATGTTGGTTGATTAGCCAGTTTGGACTAGTCAGAAACTACAATAAGTAAGTAGCGATCTCTACTGTTCAAGACAATTTTTTCAAAGTTTTCTAACCCTGTGTTGGCACAAACCTAGCCCCGATCCTTTGTTTACATCTGCCGTCACATAGATGTTGTAAATTTGAATAATTTTCTGTATAATCACAGCATTATAGATCAAGAATTAATCAATATGTATATATGAATATATAAAATTCATATATACAATCTTTCAGATCCAATTCGATTGGGACTGGTACTCAGCAATCAGTTCCAATGGCGATCCTATTACTTTTCCTGTAGTGTCACAACCACCTTGGGGATCACATAATTTCAAATATGGTGTCATCATCAGGTGAAAAATTGCATTTGTCCAAGTCTCTGGTTTATTAAAAACCTGCAATGTTATTGACATTAACCTGACCCTCCACTTTACCATGTGTTTACTGCTAATTTACAAATGTTCGGATCCTAAGACATTAAATCTGATATGTTTATACTTGCTAAACATCGTCCTGTTGTGAGGGTGTTAGCATGCCGGCCTATGGAGCATGACTGTGCACAGCATCACAGAGCTGCTAGCGTGGCTGAAAGCTCTTATATCTGTTTGCTGCTGTTGTTGCTGCTCCTTAACTCACCTGAAGAACCCGCTTCTGCCACCTGTAGCGGCCGTGCTTGTGAACGCTGAAGTTGTACTGTGAGGGTTTCTGTTCCTGCAACTGCAAGAACCCAAGTCAGATATTAAAACTCAACGGGAAATCACCTTCTAGAAAACCATTAGATCGCCCTGTCCTTTGTTTGTTTCCTGCTAAGGCGTAGAACAAAAGCTACCTACTACATTCTTTCATAAAAATAGCTCTCTGCAACTCAAACTGGTCAGAAACAGATTTAGCCCAAAACTGACCCAACAGGCCGAGCAGCTTAAAAACACTGCAGTGTTTAAGGAGCAAAGGAAGACGTGTGTGACACAGTGATGTAATTTTAAATAAAGAATGTCTCGAGCTTCAGACTTTATAAGTAGGTCATTCACAAAGCAATAGAGGATGGAAATACTGTCTTTGAACTGGTTTCCTGTCAGAGTTCATTGCGGTGGCTGATGCCGCTCCCATGTGTCTATGAATAAACAGCTGAAGCCAAAGACCAGAAACTCCACTTTCTCTGTCTATCAAAGTTAAAACATATACTTGCCAATGAAATTCAAGGAAAAAAATCTTTTTCTTTCTTTTACTGACAGCTACCAAAACTGTCTCTTTTACTTGCCTTGCTATATTCAGCCGCAGGCACTAACATATCTGTTTACTGTTTGGTGCTGAGCAGATAACACATATTTAGCAGCAGTTTTTCAGTTAAACCAGCTGCCAAAACCATCTCAAAGCAGTGAAAGTAAATTAAGAAGTAGAGTTACAGGCCAGAAAACTAAAACAATCAGCTGAAAGACATTCAAATGCTTCATAGTGCTGGGACACAACTAGCAATCCATTGGTAATCTAAAATATTGATTTTAGTGTTTCACAGACATCAGATGGGTATTGAGCTAAATCTCTACAAGAGAGAAAATTAAATTGAACAGTTTCTTCAGAAAACTGAAATTCATCTTTCATAATGAGCAAAATCCAAAGATGGAAATGTCAAAGATCAAACTAAATTGGAGTCAGATTCTATCAGTCTCCAGAGCGGTCAGGCGCTTCTGTTATGCAGACTGATTTATTGATGTGGATCCTTTCCATGATTCATGTCATAAACAGCTCTATCACCATCATCTTACTCTACAGTTCAAGAGTCATTGCTTATGTACAGTCAGGCAACACTCAGACTCAGGACAACATGAAATTCTTGTACCTGCTTCAGAGTATGAAGGAAATTTGGTTAAAATGAAGGTACCTCTTCAGCCAGGCTCTGTTGTTTGAGCAGCTGCTCCCTGTCCTTCCTGGCCTGGTTCAGAGCATCCTCTATGGATAACTCTCCCCTCTTTACCCTGTTCATGATGTTCAGCTGCATCTCATTGCTCAGCTGAAAGCACAAGAGGGTAGTATAAAAAGATGAAATGTTTTTAGATTTTCATTTCTTGTATGTCCAAATGTGAGCGATTATCCCTATTGATCAAGAAGCATATTGTATATGAATAATTTTGTTTACTTTGCAAAATATGAATGGTAAAGTGACAATAGTACAAGGCAACAAACAAACTGACCATCTATTGGGTTTTTCAGGGTCTTCCTTTAACTGTTATTTCAATTAATTACTTCACCAAAGCTCTGCTTAAAAGTTTTTTTTTTTTTTTTTTTTTTTTTATGGATAAGAGAGTGAAAGCAGACTTTTTTCTGCTTCACAGACCATACCTACACCAGCGTGTGTCGGTCACAGCTCACTGAACAGCCATTGTACCACACAGTACAATGAGCATCTTTATCGTGGCATTACAGGAACCTACTATCTTCCTTAAATCAGTCATTATCTGACATATTTCTGAGTAAGTAACTGCTCCTATTGTGGGAAATTACTAACAGCAGGGAAGTCAGGCTGAATTGAGGAAGTAAAAAGAAAAAACAAAATGCTTGAGCGAGTCCCACAAACAGAAGCAAAACTGCTTCTCCTCTCACTTCACAGACCTGACGGTAATGAAAGCGAGAGGGCTGATTTCTTTGGAACAAACACTACAGTGAAGCCGTTGTTATTTAGTGACTCGTGCAAAAGCATTGATTTTACACTCTCATAAACATGGTAAATTAGAGCTTGGCAATTGCTGTTCAAAGAAATTACTGCTTAATGTTTTCCTTTTTGTCTAACTTATTAGCTGAAATCTTACCTGTGGCAAGTCTCCAGTGTTTCTATCCATCCTGGATTGATTATCTTTCCTTTTTGACCCTAAACTTGGTATCATAACTCCTTATCCATGCGGTTGTTCAGTCAATGAAAGTGTTCCTCTTTAATAGCAAATATATAAACAGGGCGCTCTGCCTTGCAATACCTAAACAGCTTAACTGACTAGAAAAAAGGAGAGCTGCAATGATTTCAATCACTCCTTCGACCACCGCCTTTCAGCTCAGGTTACACTTCTTCCAGGTAAGGCAGCCAGTGAGTGTTCAGCCACACCCACAGCTGCAGAGAGGCACATTTTCAGTCAGGTTAGGCGACATGTCTACACTTGCAGGACAATGTGTTTCTCAGGTTTATTTCAAACCAGGAGAGAGCGCTATAGAATCTACATACAACAAATCACACAACACAGTAGAGTTATGCAGTTAATCTCTTTAAATAGCAAATCTATCCGTAATAGCTTTGCTGAAACTCCTCATGTATCCCTATTCAGAATGTGATGTCTATTTGTTTGTGAAAGACGGTATCATGTGCAGTTTTTAAGGAGGATACACTCATTGACTGAACACCTTAAAACTCCTCTCTGCAAAGTTCCATCATTAGAAGTTCTTTCCATTAAATTAATTCCTCTCCTGCCTTATAATTGTCTTGATGTAACTCCACACTGTTGTGTTCTCCTGAATGTGCAGATGTGCCTGTCTCACCACTCACACCACCTTACTTGCTGCAGCTCGAGCACACCAGCTCACCTCCTACTCTGCTCAAACTCTGTAAAACTACTCTACGCTACCTAATGCCAAGTTGAAATATGAGAGTAATTCAAAGACATGTGATCAAACCAGACACCAGTTGTGAATAAGAAAAAGGATACAGAAAGTCCCACACTACAAACTGACAGGATTGGTTCGTGAGGTGTTTTTTTTTTTTGTTGTTTTGTTTTTTTCATTTTTACAAATGAAACCCCAGAAGTCAGAATCTGTGGTTTTAAGAATGCCACCGTTACACCGTAGTTTCAAGGTTGAAATGTTGAAATGCTCAGCCACAGCTGGACTGCTTATTTTGCTCATGATGTGTGATTTCAGTGGTGGAGATTTTTAAAAAACCAACAAATGAACCATATTGACAGCATAACAGACGTGAGGTTCCACACATTATCATGCATTCATATCTATTTAAGTTGATTATTTTGTCATTAAGAAACCATATAATGCTAAAAAAATTTGGCCAGAGATAATATAACAATTTGCGTTTTAAATATAGGATAAGTTTTCATCATTTAAGGGTTTTTTGCTTTGATTTGTTTTATTTGCTTTCCAGCCCCTTTGAAATAATCTAATAAAACTTAATGCTAACGTGAAGAATAGAGTTTTTTTGCAGACCCTCATGAAGAGTGAGAAATTAAGTTAACACTGTTGCAATTTTAAGAATGTTGATGTTCAGTTTGTTCTATTGAACAGTTTGCATTGAATGGGAATCATTTTTCCGCTAACTGAATGCCAGCTGAGATGCAGCTGCTGATTGTTACTGACAGCAGGAGGCTTCATGTGGTTCAGTTAACATTACCATTATTTAACACAGAACAACCTATTTAATTTGCTAAATTGAAGTATTATCACATTAAACACAGTTAACAGTGTCGTTTGACACTTTAATTAATGAAAGGCAATCCAGCAGAATTTCTCTGTAAAACTGTTCAGTGAAATACTTTATCTGAGTTCTAATCTCAGGGAAAAATTAATGTGTAAATGAATAAAATTTAGCAGCAGCCCTCAGGGCTGAAAGATGAAGCATCAAAAACTACAATTCCTTGAATGGCCAATTGAGGCTGGCCACCAAAAATGATTTCATCCTCACAGAGCTCCATGTAAAAATGACCAACTTTACAGCAGTAATGAACATGTTCATGGTCTGGTATTAAAATGGTTTTGGTCTCTATAGCTAATTTACCCATTCATGACAATTGTTCAGAGGGTTCATTTTTATTTAACTCTGTAATTTAAATTGTATTAAGGCTTGAAGTTATGCTGAATTAAAGGTGTGGCTGCTTTAAGTGAGGAGGAGTCAGGCTCTACTGAAGTGGCAACTGCTGGAGCCACCATGCCAAGCTTCAAAAGTGCTGTTCAGGAAACTTGGTGGCATCAGAGAGGCTTTGTCCATTTTCATATCCAGTCAGTGATTAAAACATATTTTACAAAACATTTTTAATACTGATAAGATGAGAAAAGAGAAAAACATTCTCTGTAGGAATACACTGTGCTTTTAAAAAAAAAATTACTCAGGATAAGTGCCAAATAAATAAATAAAAAATCTAGAGCTAAATTTTAGACATTTTAACATTACTTACTATCTGTTACCATTGGATGTATATAAAAGATAGAAGAAGTTGTGAACTGTCATTTTAAAAACGTCAGTTTTTTTGTTTTTACCTGGTCACCGTCTTGTTTTTGGAGCCAGAAGTGGCCATATTTGGAAGAGAGGGTGGATCTGGAGAGGAGTGAGGAGCGAGATTTGTCTTTTTTCTGTTTCATTTTAAAATTATTTTCAGATTGAATGCCAGAACACTGATCAGAAAGAGGGGAATTTATTAAATATATCATGATATGTGGTTAAAAAAAAATAATTAAATTGTGAATTAGCCTTTAAGATTTTTGAATGGGAGTCTATGAGAGCCAGAGCTCTTCAGCATTGACTTCACTGTTCAGAGCCTGTTGCTAATTCCATACTTTTTATACAGTTGGTGCCTCTTACTCACTTCACCATCATCAATCGTCCAATAAGGTAGTGCTAGAACAGTAAACATATTGGGGCAGGGCAAGCTGAAAAACATCTAAGCCACACAAATGTTAGTACAAAAGAAAGAAAGAAAGAAAACCCTAAACTTAGAGGTAAAAAAAATTAAAGCCACCAGCTCCAAAACTCATCTGTTGTATAAATCTCCTGTGGCAACGAGGTTCTATGAGAGTAGAATGTTAAGTTCAAATCTGTATTTAAATCATCTAAATAAATGATTTTTCAAAACCTATTAAGGAAAAAAAATGGTTTCTCTCCTTTTTTTTATATTCCTTAAACCTTAACAGAAAAATCACCATTTTTTTTTTTGTTGTTGTTGTGTTTTTTTTACATGGTAAGTGAAGAGAACACTTAAAAGGAATCTGTTGGAATTTCCAGAAGAAAATCTTTGTTTTGCTTTGGGACTGCTGCCAGTACTTGTACTGTAACTGCAGGAATACGTGTGCAACAGGATGTTCCCAGTGACTCGTTTGAAGTATATGCTAAATAAATAGCAGTAGAGCTCCCTCTAAGTTTGCTCAGTGGTCAGTACATTTAAAGAGGAAGTTTGTGTCTGTGGGGATTCTTCAACAGCTGCCACATGGGAAAACCCCTTCATGAAAACTTATTGGGGAATCCCTCAACAGTGTGGCTGGTTTTAGACGTTTCTACTGTAGAATAGGTGTGGTCGAGAACAGTGACAGGAACACACTCATGAGATACATTTGAGAAAACATTTATTGACTTGATATGAACTCCACAAGGGCTGTAAGTCCATAAAGAGCTATTGTAATAATCCCAATAAAAGATTATCCTTTTATAACGCAGCATGGTTACTAATCCTGGCATGTAACTAAGTACATGTACTAAAGAACTGTACTTAAAGTCGCCGTTTGTTTTGGTCATTGGTGATTCTCTTGGATGTATGAGCTTCACTTGATGATGTCAATTCCAGCGTATTGTGTGATTCACTGTGTTCTTCTTCCTCTATACCAGCTAGAAAGGTTATGCTAACAGGGTTGCACGCATGTTGTAGGACACACTTTCTATTCATAATAATTATTATTTAAAATATTATGTTGATTAAAAAAAAAATCCCACAATTACAAGAGACATCAATGAAAAAAAATTTTAAAAAGAGAGTTAAATGTAATTTTAACTGTTTTATTTGAGATTCAGTTTGGTCATGGGGGGGTGGGACAAGAGAAAAATGACAGTTTGGGGGGAACTCCAGTCTTATTTGGTATTTTAAAAAATATTTTCAAAGATTTGGTCTCAGGACAAGTAACTGTACACACAAATTGCATGTTTTAGTATTTTGTACATTGATTATTTGAAATTTGATGGGTGGGGTGTGAAATGTCCTCCAATTCTGGAATGACCCACATATCCAAATTCATCATGACTGGTGTGTTGCCTCTTTGAGACCTTTGTTATCTTTTTCTTTTTTTTAAGCCCTTTTGTACTTTTTTAAATTGTTGTCCTGCTTCTCTCTTGCCCTATCTGTATACAGCTGCTGTGACATGTAAATTTCCTCTGTGAGGGATCAGTGACGTTGCTCTCATCTTAAATGACATTTGAGGTGAATGTAGTTTACAGTAAGGGAAGAAGGCTGGGATGAAGGCAGAGCCCAGAAGCTTTACCAGGAAACGGTCAGTGAGGGGGCTGCCCTGCGTGGCTCCTCCTCCTCCTCCTCCTCCTCCTGTAGTTTTAAGAGGCAGCTGAAGGCAGGACAACGGTGTGAAGAGGAAAGCAGCTGCTGCAGCACGACTCATTTTAGCAACATGTCTTTATATCTGCTGCTATTGATGGGGGCTTTTATGGTGAGTGACATGATTAATATATTTCACCTTGTATAAGTCGACCCTTTTTTTCTTTCTTTAAAAAAAAAAAAAAAATCGACTTCGACCAGTGATACCTGGAAGTAGCTCTTCTTGCGCGTTTTTAATCCTGATCAGTTCATATGTTGCTGTAATTCAGATTACTTAGCTGTTTTTAACTCTGATGTGCTTTTCAATCGCTTATTTTTATGCCAAATTGCGCATTGCGCAAAGGCTACGCCCGACTGAAAAGTTACTTTCACTTTCGATTTGGGGTGATTTTGTGTGAATGTGCAAAAAATAAGAATAATAATAATGTCATTAACAGCATGGAGATAAAAAGAGAAAGAAACAAAAGGCAGAAAGACAGAAATGCAGCTGGCTGCGTGTGTAGCTCAGAGTAAACAGTTTGGTGAATGTTTGGGACTTTCCACAAGACACCTCACAGCCTGGGCTGAGGAAGTGAACCAACTGTCAGAGAAACCAGTGAGGACAGAAGGTCCAAACAACTGTAATCCGTGTGTTTACTGTGCAGGTGTTGACCACAGCTCAGCCCCCCTGTGACCCCCAGACCCAGTATGAGCAGGATGGTCAGTGCTGCAACATGTGTGGTAAAGGCAAGTAAACACGATGAATGAGACAATAGCTATGTAACTCAATTGAATTGTTGTCACACAAACACTCTGGATGGATAGATAGATAGATAGATAGATAGATAGATAGATAATTTATGAGACATTTTCATGCTATGACATGTTTCTTTGCCACCAAACGTATCTATCTATCTATCTATCTATCTATCTGTTACATTGAATATTTAAAAGATTCATTTTGCAATGTACAACAAATTACAAGATGACAGTCTCTCTCAAGCTGCTTCAACAATGACTTTTGCTTTCTCTTTCTTTCCCTCTTTTCCTTGATTTTTTTTCCCTTTCAGTTTCTCATCCTAACATTTCCACCATTTCACAGTCTTGAGTTGTAGACAATGATAGGCTCTGGCTATTTTTCGGCATTAAATGCAAAGATCAGCATCACAAATATCGGCATTAGCTCAAATTGAACATTTATTGGCAGATAACACTTAAAAGTTTACAGTTTAGTTGGAAAATGTTACATGTTTCGTGTTTTGATCAAAGCACTTATTTTGCCTGTATTGAATGTGTACATTTGAAAAGCTTCCATAGATTTCATATTAGAAGAACCTTTTAAAAATAGTTGGCAGATTATGTGATTATGAAAATGTTTTTAGTTACAGCCCTACAAGCAGCAGATGTTAGTTTAGTCAGTGAGTTTTTTTATCCATGATACAAAGCAGATATAAAGGTTTATTGAATGAATTTTTAGAGGTGCTGGTGGGTGTGGTTTGTTATCTTCAGGAAGAAGCATGATGGTTGTTTCCTGTGTATGCTAAGCTAGCCTAACTTTGTATTTGCAATTATGCTATTTCCCATGAATGTCAAACTATGCTTTAAACTTACCGGTCCACAAAGATGAATGAAATGTTGCAATACACTGCTTTTTGACTGTGAACCAACTTGTTTTGCAGGAACTTCCATGACGACTTTCGGCACTTGCGAGTTTCCTCAGTGCACAGAATGTTTGGACAAGGAATATCAAGAAGGATACACAAAGGAACGCTTGTGTAAACGGCAGCCGTACTGCGATCCAAGTAAGACCTTCAAACAAATGAGACAAAACTGTTCCTTTATACAGATACCACTTTCAAGCTGCCCATCTGGGTCAGTTCATGTCACTTCAGACTTGAGAACTGAGGAAATATGTTGCTGCATTGTCTTGGATTTTGTTCAGTTTTCTTAAGTGTTCATTGGGGCCAACAAATTCTGGAAAAAAATTAGGTTGAATTTTGACAATTTTTCTGACCCAGAAATGTCCTGGGGATTTTTATGCTCAAAGTACCTGGGAAGCCATTTTAAGGGTTGAATTTCTTTAGAAATACAAGCAGATCTAAATGATTGAATGTTTGGTACTTGAAAATGGAAAGACAGCACAAATTTTAAAACAAGGGGATTACTGGGGCCCCTTTGACTTTAAATATGTAGGTATGGATATATCCATATTTCCTTCTGAAAACAGTCTTAGGTGACATTTCATCAACTTTTGAGGTCTCTAGCATCAGTAGAATTTGAAGTGCAGCACATTTGACAAGCCAAGATTCCAGTTTGTTGCTGTTTTGACATTCCAAAATGGTGACATGGACACATTTGTAGTATCACAAAAATTGGTGTGCATAGCACTCTATACATTGTCATTATCTAAACTGCTTACGTGTGGTTTTCATATTGAAATTTAACCACATATGAAGCTTATTTTGCCTTCCTGAATGTTTCCATACATAAACTTGAAATGAACACTGGACAGAGAACCTGATGACAATTCAACACACATCACAATAGATCTCATGTCTATTGAAACACATCACGGCAAGTTCTCAGAATTCTGCCAAAATACGTTTAATGAGTAAACAGAACAAAATTAGAGACAGCGGAACAACGACGCCATCTGGAATGACAACCCATCTGACACCTGGAACCCATTCTTCTTTCAGATTTAAACTTTGAGGTCACAATCCATCACAGCAAGATAGCAAAAACCGTCTGCAAGTGTAAAGAAGGATTCCACTGCGCCAGTGCAGATTGTAAAGGCTGCTTGCGGCACAAAAAATGCGGACCTGGACAAGGGGCTTATCCCAAAGGTACACCACATCGTTTTAATCCAGCATTACATTTTTTACATTGAATATAAAGAATGATTGTTTGTTTTCACCATGTGTTCATGTCTTTTTTGACAATCACGTTTGGCTTTCAGGTGACCACACTCATGACACACAGTGTAAGGAATGTCCAGAGGGTACATTTTCCAATGAGACCTCGTGGTCCAGTTCCTGCAAGACATGGACACCGTAAGTTGAGGAACTCACAGTACATTTACATTTAAACATGAAATAGCAGCAATTCACACATAACAAATTTGCAGTTTGTGTTGAATATGGT
This sequence comes from Amphiprion ocellaris, assembly GCF_022539595.1. NCBI lineage: Eukaryota > Metazoa > Chordata > Actinopteri > Pomacentridae > Amphiprion > Amphiprion ocellaris. Next base: position 18,921,772 of record NC_072773.1, read on the forward strand.
TGGGTGCATAAGTTGCTGTTAAACTAGTTGTATTTTTCCTTTAGAGGTGTGATCAAATGTTCAATATCACTCGGATGACTGTCTGTTGAATGTGAAGCTACAGTCAACCAAGAAATAGTCACTCACTGGACCCTAATAAAGCCACAATGTGTCATTATGACATTTCAGTTTTGATACAGCTTACAGAAAGAGTCATACATCTTATTATATTCATATGTGCATTTAAGTGCTCTTCAGGTGGTCCTGTTTCTTGAGTTCATAAACCATTTTCTGACTGTGGTGCATTCATGGGTTCTTCACTCAGAATGTGGAAACAACACGGGCGCTACAAGAAAGATGTGTTGTATTTTATTGTTCAGAGATCAATTTGTGTGAGAATGAAGACAAAAGAAAACTATGTGGACAGAAACTGATGGTGACAACCTAACACCCTATTACAAATTGAACTTTAGTAGGAATAATGTTGCTCTGTAGATAAATTTACACCATTAATCAAACGTTTTTATTGTCATACCAACTTTTTCTCTTGTCTGTCATGTTTCTGTGTATGTGACGTCAATCACTTGGCATCTTGTACCAGAACTTCCTCAGACTTTCTGAGTTGTAGCTCCCATTTGAGGAGGCAATCACATGAATGCTCCCAGTCTGGAACAAATTTTTCCGATCATTCTGTCACCACATGAATGCAGCATAAGTGGGCTTTAGAGATACAGTTTTTTTTCTGCCGGTGGAAGGAGGCAGGCTGCGTGTTACTGGCTTTTAGGTTAAGCTCATGTCTGATTTCGCCCACTGTAGCTGAAGAAAAACGCCAAGCCTTGTGACCCATTTAAACTTTGAATGAAGCTTTCATTGTAAAATATGCCAGAGATACAAGGTTCCCACGATGGCTGGGTTTGGGATGTTGTCAGGCCAACTTCCCATTAATTTCAATAGGGATTTTTAACTTGTTTTGAATGAATTTCATAAAACCCCATGATGAATTCCTATCAAAAGTCATAGCATACCATTCCTGATTGAGATGCATGTTTTGATATATAATTGTATAGATTTTGTCAAAGCTGTGAGACAGCTTATGTACTGAAAATCATGTTGGAAGAATGTATAAGAATAAGCTCAAGGAATTGTGAAAGAAGTGTGCTTGATGCTTATGCATTGGCATACTTAATAGTTACAACTGAATCAACAGTTCAAAATAGAACCCCAAACCCCAGAAAACAGTTGTTTGAAGAACTTTGCTGAGGAGTTCCTCAAATAACCATTTTGAATCCAAAAGGTTCCCCCACAGTGGCAATGGTGAGGAACTCCAAGAGGTTCCTCGAGGTTCGTGCCTTTACTTTAATGCCATTTCTGATTAAATTCACAACACAATTTGGCAGTTAACTTTTTCAAGTCTTCAAGCCATCAACAGATTTTAATCTAGAGTCTATATACAAGCTAGTGATGAATTAGAGGATAAAACTTGTACAGTTGATGTGAGAAACAAAGCGAATGTCGTCAAAGAATGGCCTTCACAGTCAACATGATCTCCATCTTAGAAACACCAAATAAGAGAATAACTATTAGAAAAATGGCTTTTAACCATTGTAAAAATCTACATGCCAAGACGTATAGAAGCTGCTGTCGTGGCTCGTAGTGGCCCAAAACCTTCTACCTCATGTTGGTTTCCTTTAATTCGTCATAGCTTCATACAAACCCAAATGATGTTTTCCATTTTTACTAATTTACTGTTAATGTTGGCCAGGTGTTGTCTTTTATTTTTGGACCTTTCAGGATGCATAATCATCTGAAACTGAAACTTTGAATCACAAGAGAAACCTGGAATTTTTCTTTTAATGCTGTGGAATTCTTTGCAGATGTGAGGAGCAATTCTACACTGAAGAGGAAGGAACGCCGACATCTGACAGAAAATGTGGTAAGTTCAGCGCAGAATAAGAGGTTTCACACGTTTATCTCTCATGGCATCTGCATCTGTGGTTTAAACGTGGCAAGTTGTTCAAATCGAAACTGTCCAGGCGATGAGAGTGTGTGACTCATAAATGTAAGTTGGTCTGCGGTTGTGAGCGTGGGATTAGCAGCTTTCACTTACACACTGTTTACATTTGTTTGTAGACTCCACAAAGTTATAAAAGCTGAGTTGTTTTTTTAAGAATTAAAAACGTAATAATGAACTCACACCTTCAGTTAAAGTTTTTTTTAGTAATGCGCATTAAACAAATAAAGTGTATTATCATTAGTATTATTTTTATTAATAAACAAATTTCTAGTTCAATGTTTTTCTCAATAAAATAATCATCGTGTATTACTGGGGATGATAAAGTGTGAACCTGTGTTGGACACTACTGGAAGGATGTGACTGATTGCTTTTTTCCCCTCTTTGTTTAGCAGCACCATCACGGCAACATATCATACTAGCAATCGTTGTTATATTGGCCGTTTTTGTGGTTGCAGCTGTAATCATGATCTTCTTCTGCAAAGGTACGCTGTGCTCTAAATGCTCTAAACAAGTCCTCTAAATGTGTCAAATGAATTTCGCTGATTCACTAATGTACTCATGTTCTGTCTTTTCTTCCTCTTGTGTTTGGTATCGTAGGTCGCATGAGGGAAAAGGCAAAGGTAAGTCTGATTTTTTGTTTTGCTTTGTTGACTGCAACATTTATCTCTCAAGCACCATATTGTATTATATATGATATATATTTAAATAACCTAATAACGCCCTGGAAGTAGCACGTTATTGCACTTACTGATTCATTCGCACAAAAATAGACAATTTATAATAAATAATCGGGTTACTGCAGTTTACTCCACTGTTTATTGGATATATTTAGGAATAGTTTTATATCTGCAACCTAAAGATGATGCTGCAGCTTGCAGATAATTAGCTTAGCTTAGCATAAGGACAGGGGTAAACTGTTGAACAGTGATGGAAAGAAACTAAGTACATTTACTCAGGTACTGTACTAAAGCAGAGTTTTGATGCGATTCACTTCATTGTAGAGAGAAAATATTGTACATTCTACTCACTGCCACTGGCAGCTTTATTTACGATAAAGATTTTACACAATGGATAGTATAACAAGCTTTTAAAAAGAGTTCAAGTGTGTAGTCAGGCTCACATTTCTCTCTGAGTTGTTAACTTCACCAAATACTTCTCACGTGGTCTCATTTCAGACAAAGTTAAAACGATCCAAGATTGCACCAAAAATCCAAGGTTAGAGAAAAACTGAAAACAGATTTGGGCATCAGAACTTTAATTTCTTCTTTCCTCTCCCATTAAGCGTATGGTTTATCTTCTGTCTCCATATATAAAACTGGATAGAAAGTAGTTTAAACATGCAGCAGCTACAACAGTGACCTGCTGTGGACACACTGATGCTTCTCTGTTATTAACCTAATGATGTCTAATTTAATATATCAGTCAGAGGGATCAAAACAGAACTTTAACTGAATTTTGCTGCTTTACATTGTTGTATTGGTACTTTTACTTAAGTAAAAGATCTGAATACTTTGTCCATGCTGCAGCCCAGTGATAAAACATCCATCTACTAGCACCTGTAAAGCTTATAAAATAACTTGACAATTAACACGCGAAACCTTGTTTATTTAATACTCACAAAACCTGAACAGTGAGAGCACATTTTTGCTTCTGACAAGCCTGGCTAGCTGTCTCTGTACTAAACAAAGCTATGCAACACCTTCACTGTGGCTTCATGATTAGTGTACAGACTTGACAGTAGTGTTTAATCTTTTCATCTACCTCTCAGCAAGAAGGCAAATAAAAAGTATTTTCCCCAAAATGTCAAACTATTCCTTTGAATGACCTTTACATTATTATCTGCTGTTTAAGTGTTGTTTTCAAAACTTCTGCATTACTGTACTTTTGTTATTCTCACAGCCCTGCATTGAATTATGTCGGGGAAACGAACATCAGCCACTTCCAGACACTGGGATGAAGACACCAGAGGAAAACGACGCCGAGCAAAGTCTCCTGGAAATGAGCTCAGAGGGTCCTGTGACTGTCAGGGGAAATCCTGTGAGGGAAGAGGATGGAAAAAGTGAAATCGTCTCTAGACAGGAATCTCAACCAGATACATGCCCAAGTTTTTAATCTGAATGTAGAAATGGTTCTGAATGTAACCAGAGGAGTGAACTATGATGATTAACAGATTAGTTAGAAGCTATGTTGAGCTTGAAGTCAGAGTCACGAAGGTGGCGCTCTTTCTAGATCACCACGGTAACCTATACAAAGCAGGTTCTCTTCAGAGTTTGGGATTTAAATGTTGCTGGAAGAAGCACCTCACTTTGTCCAAGTCTTTTTCTGATGATTCTCTGTAATGCAGCTCCTCAGGTGAGAGAAAATGTTGTATCTGCAAACTGGTTGAGCTATATGAACAAAGCAGTGCAGTTACAGAGTGTAAACTGGTTGTGCTGCATTGCCATGGGAACCTGCATGTATTCAAGTGGTGATAATTGCAAAAACGTGTTTTAATGTTTTGTCCTGATTTGCTGCCAAGTCCGTTTTGCACTGCTGGCACTGCAGCTGATAGAGCACAGATTGAAAACATGGTTAGGTCATTGGTATTTATTACCAATAATATTTAATCATTAACATTGTTTCCACATATCATTCCTCATGGGACAGTGTCACACCTAAATGGACTTCTTCTATATCATGTTTAAATGAAGTTTAAAGTTTCAGACCTCAAATGTGCTGCTGTCGTGTTAGAAATAGCAGCTGCACTGAGACTCACTGACTAGTAAACTATATGTATATTGATTCACATGATTAACAGTTTTTGACAAGCATTCCTCTCGTGCATTGTTTGCCCTAACAAATTTTCATATTCCTCTTACTGTGATAACCTGTTTGTTTTTGCTGAAGTATTTGGTGCACGATTGGGCCACTTCATGTGGAAGAAGAGTCACCTGGTGCAAAAAACATCTCCTTTAATGTGAGTGCACACAGAGTCGGATGAAAAAGACCTGTTTGACAAACAAAGTAGAAACCACATTCAGGATACCCATTTTCTCTGACGGGTTTTCGGTTTTGTCGAGCCAGGTTACACAAAGAGGGTCTGGCTATATCAAACTTGCTTCATAGTAGACCTGCATTTTTTTGTATTGCTGTTTCCTTTGGCAATAATTCTCCAAAGCTATAAATGTATGTATTTTGTTTTCCTTGAGAAAAATTTAAATGTACAAATCATGTGCTGAAACACTGTTGTTGTAGTGTAACAATGTAAGAGGAATGTGTTAATAATAATGTTGTTTTTTGTTGTATTATAATGTAAGATGATGTCGATGATAGGTTTTGACACAAAGCTTCTGTATATATTTGCATGGCGTACTTGCATTAAATTTCTGTGCGTTCATTTTTAAAAGCTGGGTGAATTGTTTTTCCGACTCATTGTGCACCAAGGCCCAGACAAATCAAGATATTACCCATAATGCTCTTGGGGGCTGCAACAGGAAGAGTGTTGTTTAGTGAGTTGTCCAGCATGCTACACTTTTAGCCACGCTTTGTAGGTAGCTTTAACGTTAGCCGAATTAGCTTTCAGTAGTACCTCTTTGCATTGTACTCATTAGTGCACAGACGGTTATTAGTGAATTACTAAAAATTGAAGAAAACCTTAAAACATGGTGATTCTCAAACAAGTTTTGAATGAAGTGTATTTTCCCCCCGGTTCCTGAACGGGTTTATGGACGCTTATTCACGATGAACATTGGAGTTAATTACATCCTCTGGAAGTGTAAGTCGCACTGTATCCTAAATATGCGCAATGTATCTGTGTGTTCTGATATGAGAGTATTTAGAGAGCATTTTTGACGCAAATTCAACTTTTAAAGAACCTGAATTATCCACACATTGCGTCTGCGCAGACACCTGTAGCTGTCAGCTCAGTTTGCAAACTTCAGTGGAATAAACCTGTGCTGTAGTGACTGTTTATGTCCTCAGAGTGGCGCTGTAGACCGTTGAAACCCCAGATCAGTGCAGTGTTTATACAAACGTATGTTATTATAAGGAGAAAAGGCTTTTAAAACTTCAAAACAAAAGGAGACACCTTGTTTAAAAAATCAGTAATTCCAAACAAGTTTCATGACGTGATTTGAGATTATATTCATGTGCTTGCTGTGAGAAAAAGGGGCTCAGATGGGAGCTAATCTGCCCTGTGTGTGCTCCTGTTTGTAAGGATTTGCATGGAGAGATGTGATGCCAGAAGACAACTGCATTTCATCCCAGGAGCTTTCTCATTATCCATGGATTAATGGAGGTAGGCCCTTCGAATTTACATTGAAACCAGTGTGACTGATGGTGAAGATTCCTTCTATCAGCCCACAAACAATAGTAACACCTCCACAGATCTGTGACCTGCTGCTGTCTAATCTTAGAAATGCATGCTTATGGAGAGAACAGTTCAAAGAGACTAACTTTAAAAAAAAATCTAGTCTAAGTTTTGATGGCAAGGATTGCCTCTGTTAAGGAAAACCTCTTGGTTTGATGTGCAAAATAATCCCAATTTGCATAAATAATCCAGCCTTTTGTCTTAAATGCAGCTAATATTAAAGAAAATGGTTACCTTTGGTGTGTCTATTATCACAAGCTATTAGTGTGTCCTCACTTTAATGTTTCTCCATGTGAGCAAAATAATACAAACTGATTTCTAAAGTCACATCCAGAGAGTAAAACACATGAGAATTTAGAGAATTTCTAGAAGCCGGAGTTTATTTAAGCAAAATATTTCTTCATGATTAGACAAAGGAAACATAATTTACAGCTTGTTGGTGGAAAAATACATCTACATTTATTTACAGGAACACAACATGTTTAGTCTTTGGTCTTACAACAGATCCTCATTTCATTGCAAACTTCAGGAGCTCCCTGAGGTTTGAAAGTGTAAAGTGCAAAAAGATGTGGAGGAAAAAAAGTCTTTCACTTATGTCTAAATAGCAGCTTCAGACAATTTCATGCGCGGTATAACATGAAGGGACAAACAGCCCGTTTCTGGAAGCCCAGTCTGCCCACAGTCTGCCTGCAGGGGGGTAAATACTGTCCACGGGTTTCTTCACAGTCTCTGAGGTGGCGGTCTCTGCCAAAGACCAGATTTTGGGTTTTTGACTCGCGATGTTTTCTTTACTTTCCAAAGCTGAGGGCGTCTGTTCAGAGTCACTCTTTTCAACTTTCTTGACAAGTTCCAGCTCTTTGCCGTCGCTGCTCGGCTGCTGCTGCTGCATCTCCATCTCCAAACGCGCGTCCACTGGTGCCGAGTTGTCCAACGCGCTCTGCTCACCGCCGCCTGCGCCTTCACTTTGAGGCTCATCCAAATGACATTTCTGCAGAGGACTCTCCTCCTCGTCGCTCTCTCCCTCCTGCTCCTCATCCTCCTCGTCCGATTTCCCCTTCGACGCCCAGCTGACCCTGTTCTCCTTCTTCAAACGTCGCCTCGCGTTGGCGAACCAAGTGGAGACCTGCGTGAGGCTCATTTTGGTGATGATGGCGAGCATGATTTTCTCGCCCTTGGTTGGATACGGGTTCTTCAGGTGCTCGTTCAGCCAGGCCTTCAGCGCCCCGGTGCTCTCTCGGGTGGCCACTTTGGCGACCCTGCCGGGATCCTCGGCTGCTCCCGGGCGGTACGGAGGATAGAAAGGTGGTCCACGGGCCAGGAGAGCGTGGTGGAAGGGAGAGGCGGCCTTCAAATCGAAACCGTTGTTCTGGAAAATTAAAGGGAGGACCGTTAGAAAACAGCGAAGGAACGTGCGTAATTACGCAAGAAGTTGGAGAGACTTGACCTGTTGTGCAAAATTCAGTGAGTTTGTTGACTTGAGACAAACTTCAATACAACTCAGTAAAATCTCTATAATGATGCTCAGCCACTCAAGAACAGAGGTCCATGTAGTGACTAACTAATTTTGGAATATAACCACTCACCGTGTGTGCGATGTGCCTATGGTGTGGATACGGGATGAAGTTGTATCCCTGCAGTCCTGAGTATGTTATTGGAACCCCAGCTGCCATCGCTGCCAGATGCTGCGCCTGCTGCTGCTGCTGCACCCCCGGTGGGCATCCTAGCACCGGGATCTGATATCCAGCCGGCATGCTGATGTTCCTCTCCAAGAAGAAGTTTCCAAATCCAGTTTGCGATGCGGGCATCTTTCCTGCGTCCCAGCTGTAATCGAGCTCTGAGCGGCAATCCGACCTCCTGGATCTATTTATACACACCCAGCTGCCAGCGTGCGTGTGCTGGGGGTGAGGAGGAGGGGGTGAGGAAGAGGAGGTCCCACTGGTGTTGACTGACAGCTACGTTCAAAAGACCCACAGCTTTCACTGGCAACAAATCCCATCAAAGAAGCCCTCCGCTGTTCCTCTTTTCGTGGAGGGACTGAATACGCCGCTGCTTACCGCAGCACAGTGGTTTTCTGGAGAAGTTTCGATTCAGTTCCTCTTTTACTCAAGACTCTTAGAATTAACCTTCATCTGTACCTGACAGTTTTTTCTTTTCTTTTCATAAAACACCAAATGCGCAAATCTTCTCTCTACTCTCTAAGAAATGGCATCGCATGTGACCTTTAAAAAAATACACAGCTCATAAACTGCAAAGTAAAACTTTGTAGAGGTTCAAAATTACAAAAGTCGCTGCGGCGAATGTTATGCTTTCCATTTGTATGGTTTTGTTTGTTTGTTTTGTTATTTTTACGGTTTGAATTATATTTGGTTAACCGACAAAGGCGCTCATTGCCGTTTGATGTGATTTTTACGACGAATTTAACACCTCTCACGTCTCGCACAAATCGGCGGAGTGTTTAGATAAAACGATCCGAATTCACTTAACAACATGTTGCCAAACTCCTCTGTTGCTTCTGACACTTCATCACCTCCATATCTGGTCGTTTTGTGAATTAAATTAACCATCCCAATGGCATTAAATTACGCTAATAAACAAAGAGGAAACTTTTACGCACGCGTAAAAGTGTCACCAAGAGAGACCTGTTCGGAACAGACTTCTTGCAGGTCTTTCATTAAATAATTGAGAAAGTGAATATAACAACATAGTTATCATTCAGCCTCGCAGCCATACCTTTTGATTTGTTAATTTACTGACTCAACCATAACAAACTGCTCCTCTATATGTCGGATGGCTTTGTTTTGAGTGCTGCGCACCGTTTCAATGGCCCTAATTAAACGAAGTTAAGTGAAACAGGTGTTGGCTAATGTATATGATAATTGTGAGATAACAGATGCTAATGTGTGCGTGTGTGTGTGTGTGTGTGTGTGTGTGTGTGTGTGTGTGTGTGTGTGTGTGTGTGTGTGTGTGTGTGTGTGCGTGCGTGCGTGCGTGCGTGCGTGCGTGCGTGCGTGTGTGTGGATAGGGGTTGTTCAAGAGGAGAAGATTACACTTTTTATTCCACTGTCCCCCCTCATGCCCTTCAAAAGAGCCACAGTTAAGCTCAAAGGAGCGCAGCTCTCTTATCTCGCATAATTTTCACTATTTTGCTAACAGTATTAGAGGTGTAGTGCTGGTAGTGATAGCAGCAGTGCTTTTATTAAGTAGTAATAGTTGGAAAGAAATAACACCACCCGCTATTTTTCTTCTCATTTTTAAATTGGTGATCCTGACTGAAGTTTTTTTCTCTCCATTGCTTGCATTTTGGAGGGTTTCCTTTTGATGAAGCTCAATTGAAGTATACATATTTTAATGATGATTTAGTGGTAGCACGTGTTTCAGTATTAATTGATCTTACAGCTTCTTCCTTACTTCAAAAAGCGTTTTATTTGCTGAACTAAACAATGTAACTTTCTAATTAATTTTTAACATATTAGCCTAATCTGCACTCACCAACATACTGTGTTATTCACAATATAATTGTGCCCAGAAACTATTTGAAACGGTTGAGAATATATTGAGATTGCAGCTACATTAGTAATACTTTAACCATATAGTTTAATCCATTGATTGAATCCTGTGCAGCAGATTGAATGCAGCCTAAGAACTGAAACTCGGCTGTCACTTTATGAGAAACGTCCAGCTACTCCTGTCATAGATAAAGATAATAATGTTAGGTTTTGTATATTTTTGTCATACCCCACAAATGATGACAATAAAGCTGTTCTATTCTGTTGTATTATTGTTGTTTTAAAGAGACATTGGCTCAGCTTCATGGTAAAAGTACGCACAAATTGCATTAATGCACTTTAATGTGTGTAAGTTGCAGATTTGTAAATGAGGTATCTCCATGTTAGAGAAAAGGAATCTTTGAGGCGATATCCTCGACTTTGCTTTTGATGTTTACATGTTTTGCTTCACCTATTGTCAGATTCTGTTACTTTGTACTCTGAAAAAGTTACCTTTCAGAGGCAAATATTGTCATTTTTAGTCCACAGCTACTATAAATATAAAAAGCTGGCATACAGAAGATTATTGTATAAAATATTTGACATTAAAATGCTCATCATGATATAAAGCAGGGAAAATGGGCCCCTTCAACTTGCTCAATTATTTAAAGCCTTAAAATTAATTTTTTAACCTGAATTCTGTAAGATTCTGAATGCAGGACTTTTGAATACATTGGTGTATTTTTTCTATATATTTTGGGAACTTTTACTAAAGGACATAGAATTTTTAAAAAAAAGTAAACTAATTGTACTGAAACTGAGATGAAGTGTGCAGTAAAACACACAATGCCTCAGGAAATCTCTACTGATTTCAAGCAGTTTATGACTAAAAATGTCAAATACATGTAGGGGATTTTCTGTTGAATACTGTCATGTATGTATAAATCTGAAAGGAGTAGTGCGTATTATGTAAGAGCTATTAGACAGATAAATAAGTACCTCACACAGAAACGGGAAAAATGTGACACGTTATCACGAGCACAACTACTCAATGCAGGATTTTTGTCATTTAACAGAATAACTTTTGGGTTTTAGACTTTTGGCCAGAAAAGAAAAAAGTTTTAATAGTCACTTCAGAGTCTGCAAAGTTGTGATTTTGTTTTACTTTTTACATTTTATTAACCAAAGATTAGTAATAATCACCAATAATAAAAAAAAAGACTAGATTGTTGCAAATTAAAGTAATCATTAGTTGATAACATCTCTTGTTTTGTCGCTCCTACTTTAACCCTTTGGTGTTGTATTATCCAAGAGGTACTTCTAATGTTTTGTCATAATTTAGGCTGATTAAACAGAGGCCCAGATGTCAAGACAGAGAGCTGCTGGGGGTAGCAACAGAAAAAAAATAAGTGGAGGGAAAGGAGGAATTTATTTGGGTGGGGTCCACATAGCCTAAAGCAAATTTGTACAAGGGCAACAATGGGCCGACTAGAGAGCAAAGACAAGAAGGCTTATGGCATCAGTAGTCTACATCTCACAACACAAACAGCTCAGGGCAGCAGCCTTTGTCCTTCTTGTACTTCTTTTCATTCTCTTCCTCTTTTGGCAGCTCGGCCACAGTGCAGGTGTTGGTCCTGCTCTGACAGGTTTTGGTTGCGCTGTTTGCTGTTAGGATGTCAGTCGTTTGCAGGAGAGAAAAGTGACCAAATGGAAGGCGATTGTCCTCAGTGGCCAAAGAGATATTACAAGATAGCAGAGAGGATGAAATTATCGTTATCTCTGATAACACCTGAGCCACTGCTCTGTATTAAAACCGTCCCCTCTGTGCTTCTTTATCTACAAATCCTCAACATATTCCGCAGTGTAACTCACTAAACAGACTGTTAAATTAAGTATGGTCCTGGTTTTGGATAAAATGTGAAGTGACAGGGTCTAATGAGCAGCTCAGGACAATAGGTGTAGGTGTGACCTCAATTACAGGCCGTCCCCTACCTGGAAGCCCACAAAGGGACTAAACATGCAATTAGAAAAGCTCATAGGTAGGTGTGAACGTGACAACAAAAGCCTAAAGACAATCCACAGTCTTCAACACCTTCTGCTTGTTAGTTTATTTTTGCTTCACTCAATACTGAAAAGGGAAAAAGTCGACTGATCCAAAAGAGGGTGAAGACTTTGTTTTATTATGTGGAAGGTTTAGTGTTGACACAAACAAAGCTAAATGAAAAGATGAATAGTGTCCAATTTGAATGTTTTTAAAGATTTTTGCAGATACAGTTTCCACCAAAGACAAATACAAAGGTACAAAGGTGAAGAATTTCCTCAGTGAACAGAACTCAGTCAATTGACAACAATTATATATTGGTCTCCAAGCAGAGCTCCAGTGTTCCTCCCTAATGGGATTTTCCTGGGGCACCAACACAAATGGAGAGATGTAAGCAAAGTGTGAATGTTATCAAGCTTTCCCACCTCTTCACTATCTCCCCCCTCTTCCCAGACCCCCTTCCACTCTTTGTCCTTTGTCATTACTCTTATCAGGGCCACTCTATCATTCTTTCAAAATAGTAGTGGCGCTGAAACCGCTTGCAAATGTAAGTATGTCTTTGTTTAGGGCCGGGCAGCGGTCCGCCTCTCAGCTCCCTCCTGGGTGCAGCCTGATTGACGGCCCTCCGCTGGGTGAGTGACAGCCAGCGTTGGTTCTGCCGTGATGGCCGGTGTGACAGCTGGTGCTGCTGCTGGTGTCTCCCTGTGTCGGGCCCCGGTAGGCGGGTGCCGGGCCCCTCAGGATCCCTCAGCTAGAGGCCTGGCCCAGTTTGCCGGGGCCCGTTTAGAGCTGCTCCCCACTGGGCTCGTCCTTGCAGATCAGCTTGTTAGCACTGCAAGTTTCCTCTGCACATTTGTGCAACATATAAATAGAGGCAGATGCTATTTCAACTGCTCAGGTCAGATTGTTTTGTCAGAACAAATTTAAATGAGAAATCCTTAAGATTTTTCTTCAATTTTTCACCTTATTTACGCTGTCACCTCTCTGCACTTCTAGTGTAAAACATAAAAAAAGCAGGGACTCCATATCGACTTGCTGAGGGTGCTGTTATTGCGTACAGGTGATTTTAAGTATTTATCTTCTTATCATTATTATTTAGCATTCATACAAGCAGAATACAAACATTTGATCAATGTTTCCTCACATACCATGATGTCAGTATGTTTGTTAATGTGTAGTACTGCCCTTGAACATTTATCTTTTATTGTGGCACTCCTGTGACTCAATAGAAGACAGCTGTTTTTTTTATTATATTGCATTATAGTTGTTGGACAAATGCATTATTAAGAACTTATGTCTACTTCTAACTATGCGTTTCCGACCATTAATTAAAAGTTTACCTACTAGTTATGAATGCAAACTAGACTTAAAGTTAAGTTTTGCCTCTTTATTTTATAAAAGTTGTTGCCCTGCTTCATGCCATTTCTTCATTTAAGCTGCAGATTTAAAACAAGAGGGAACATTTTTTTGCAAACAAAGATGCAACCTTACATGTCATATTATATATATTATAGTGCAACAGTGGCATATATGGATTAATAGCAAAATGTATCCTTTCTACATCATTTACAGCTGAATAACAGTTTTTGAGAGTAGTGTTGCCATAACTCTCTGCAGAAACTTTATACTGTGAACAAGCTGAAGTTCATGCATCTATTAATTTCTCTGTGTAGCCTCACAGAGAGCAGCTAATGAGGTTATTGGGCATCTGTGACGTGACATCTACATTTTGGCCTATTTGTGAAACAATGGTAACAAGGAAGCCGGGGACATTGGGCTCTGTGTTTTCCAACTCAAAATAACAAAGCCGAGCAGCCGCTGGTGGGAGGCTGTGCTCTCATGGAAATGAGCAACCGAACCAACAATGTAGCGCCTAATCTCTTCAGAGAGAGGAATCAGTTACACAGCAGTATGCACCCCTCAATGCTTTTCATTAGAGTCAGCGTGCTATTGAAACGGTCTCTCCACCCCCCTGACTCACACACAAACACACACACACACACACAACCCTCGTGTGTAGCCACAGGCCTTACTCATACATGCGCTAGATACAAGGTAGCCCCCCCAACAACAGAAGGGTTGAAATAAGTGGGGCAGAGGGTGGTATGGGGGTGCAAGGCCTCAAAGCACGGGATTAGAGTTAATGTGCCCTCCCTGGGTTATAATCTCTTCAGAGGGGGACTTTGTTTGAGGGGCTTGAGGGCAGTAAGATAAGTATCTATTACAGAAACTCCCTCTTATCCCTCCAACATCCCTGCTTCAAAAATGAAGCACAAAAACACTTGCCTCTGTTCCCCTCTGTGTCGTCTGATATCCAAGACCCAAAAGCAAGTGCTGCCCTTTTCAGATAATCAGGTATTAAGGTCTAAAGCCGTATGGAGAGTTAGCAGGGCCCATATTTACTCCATCTGTAGCCCACAAAGTCAGGTAGTTAAAGTAAGATCAAAGGCAGATTAAAAAACTTGGGTTATTGTATAGACAGAGAAAAAAAATCATTATCACAAGTTGGAGAAGCATCGGTGTGAGCAGCCAAGTCACTTAGTGCTGGAGCTTGATGTACACCGTAAAAAAAAAAAAAAAAATCTGTAAAAAAAAAACAGCAAGAGTACCAGAGAAAATGGTAAAATGTTGTTGTGCCTCCAGATTGTAATAAAAAAAAAGGCAAATAGCTGTAAAATACTTTTAGCTCACGTAAATGCTGTAAAACTGCAATTTTACAGTCACAAAAAAGTGAAATCACTATTTATCAAATTGGATATTTTTGATTCAGAAATTATATGCAATTATGTAGAATAATTCTTCCTTTAGAAAATGAATGTACAAAATGATTTACTATTTTTCAGTTGTTCATATACATTTTTTTCAAAGAGGCAAATATCAGGGAAAAAAGTTTTTTCTCATTTAAATACAGTATAAAAAATATACAGAGTTTTGATGTGGATGAAATTTAGAGTTTGGGCCTTTTTTTTAACAATTAACATGTAAGTGATTACTGTTTTTCTTGGGGAGAAACATCTACAACATAAATTGTAATTTAAATTGTTGAGATCTTTTTTAACAGTGTACATAATTCCATTTGTGCCAGTGAAGTGTTTGTGTTTGAAGTGAACAGTCTGGATGCAACAGTGTTTGTGGCAGAAAATACAAGGATGCATGTTCATATAAAAAACTGTTTAATTCCAAAATATTTTCATTTTATAAACACTGTGAAAAAAAGTAAGAGGCTGGCTCTTCAGGTTATACAATTAGCTGATAAAACTAAAAGACTAACAAATGGCACTGAATTACAAACAAAAGTGAGCATCTTCTACTATAAATTACTATAGTGAACAATTAAAAGAAGCCTTTGAACTAATTGGCAAAATAGTCCAGAAGGCAATATAGCAGTGCGGGTTTTCTGTTTTCTTTGCAAAAGTTTACAGGCACTTTGATACACAACAGGTGCACGAATCGAGTACAGTTAGCTAAAAATCTCATGTTTGACACGCGTTTGTAACAAGCCTTTATCGAGTAACAGAGCAGCACTCAATCTGCAGGTACATCAGTCTAAAAACAGTTACTTAAGATTTAAAATCTACAGCTATGCTCTTGATTCTTCATACCAATAAATCTCAAACACTGACTCACTGCACCATGACAAAAAAAAAAACAGTGCTGTATTTCTTCTCCCTCATTGACTCAGATTTAAAGATGGTTTTATATGTTTAAGCCCAATTTTCACCTTCCATTAGCCAATCTTGAAACAGCTAAATCACGACTGACATTTACCAGTTTATTGATTTATCCGTTATTTGTTGATTTATCCATCCATCAAGTCACATTATTGACTCGTAGTATTTTAGTACAAGCTGGGTTAATCAACGGTGCATTCATGAACGTTATCTGGTATCTGAGAATCCCGACTTTTGTGACAAGCAGGGCTGCATTCACAAGATAATGATTAGGGAGGGATGTAGGTAAGAAAAGGGGGGACGGTTTTGTATTTTTTCTGTTTGCTGAGCGGCAGGTACCCTGACTGCATTATGAAGGCAGGGAACGAGCCATCACCGCAGATTTATGTTTTCATTAAATAGTCCCATCTAAAGTATTTAAAAATCAGCACAAAATGGAAAATCAATTTTAAAAAAAAGATACTGTGGTTAAATATTAAGGTTAGAGCACATTTTGACATTCTTCTACTGTACTTTTCTCACTTTGGTTTCAAGTTAAAATGCTTGAATTTTAACGTCATTGAGTGGAGGGTTCTGCAGTTTTTTTCAGTATAAATTAAAGGCTTTCATAAAAAAAGTTAAACATAAGGTTGAAGCCTCCTCACAGCACCAATAATTTTTCAAAGAATTAATTTACCACATAATTAACATATTGACCTAGAATCTGCATGGATGCGAAGTTTAAGTGCACATTTTTACAAGGCTGTGACATTCAGAATGATTAAATTATCCTTTAAAGGCTTCATCTGGTGGAATTGTATGGGTTTATAAAGAGACACGGTATTATCTGTGCATTTAAAGTTGAATGTAGTATGTTCTGCTTTTCTATTTCGCTCCATGTTGTCCAAAAATGATAAAATAAATATCAATACTGTAGTAATACTGCTGCTTAAGTACTCACCAGTGCAACAAATGTGGAGCTGAAAATAGTCCTCACAAATGCACCAACTTAAATAACTCAAAACTACAGAGGCCACTGTTTTAGAAGACAGTTCATCTATTTTAAAAACCAAAGTGTTGTATTCCTGACCAGTTCCAGACAGTTTTCCAGTCCAGTTGTCTCCTTCTTGCCAGATTTACTTATTTTAACACAAAAGAAAAGCCAAGCTTAAAGAATCATGTTGCCTGAGTTCATGTAAAATTGTAAGGCTCCATGAGTAACATTTAGCGAGATACATTAAATTTAAAGGCTTCAAAAATACTTCTGTGGTGAGCATAAATATTGACAATACACATCTGAGCAAAGCATCACTTGTAACATTTCTCATCAAAAGTTAAAGCCTTTGTGTTCCCAGCTTGTAAGAGCTGTTTAGGTGAGTGTCTGTGGGCATTAGTATCAATGGAATGAGTGCCAATGTCTGTGAGTACAAATAATAAATATACACATGTTACTGCCTGTTACATTCATGTGTGTAAATATGTATGAACATAAGGACAAACTGTGTAAGCGGGTGCAGAGTCAGAAATCGTCCCTGGGTCTTTTTTTTCCCCTCAGCGGGAGAATTTTCTGGGTCTGAACGCTGGAAGGACGAGCTGATGTGACGCCGTTCTCTCCTCCTCTATGGGAGCGAGCTCCTCTGCTGAGCCCCACTTCTTCTTGGAGTGGAACAGCGACACCAGCTTCCGGTTCTTGTTCCGCTCTCTGGCCTGAGTGACTTGAAACTCTGGGACCAGAAGAAACAAGAGTTCACCGATGAGAGAAAACTCATATAACTAAGTTACATTCTGATCATTTCCTATAAAATCAACCATAACTGAGTAAGTTGCCGATGATTTTAAAGCTTTAGGTTGACTGTAGAAACAATCCCGCTGAACAAAAGTGAGATGTTGGCTTTAGATTCACACTTGGAGGGGATGTAAATTTAATTTGGTTGCGGTTTTTAACAGAGCTCAAATGTGTATTTCAGGCAAAAAAAAAAAAATCTATGTCTACGTCCTGTACTTATGGTGAAATACAAAGTTTGTTGTTTGTATTATGGAACGGCCTCTACAGTATTCTTTATTCCACCTTGGCAGTTCAAGAGCTGGTTTGGAATTGTTGCCAAATCTTGACCAACACCCAAAGAACCAACTTTTAGCCTGAAAAAGTGATTCAAGAGCTCCACCATCACTTTCCTGATCTAGAACAGGTTATGCTAATAGCTGAGGGCCAGATTATCTTGACCAACAAGACCAAGGAAAGCTCTTAAAACAGAGCTAGTGTGGCATCTAATCTGCTTCATCCATAGGAGAAGAAAAACCCGAGCTTCAGTTTGGACATGAAATCAAAGCAGCAGTGTTTGGAAAGTCGATAAGGTCATTATCACATTTTCTCGTCACGTCCTTGAATGTTTAAAGATCGCCTTTGCAGATGGCAGCGCGTAGAACAGTGCTCACAAATGGAGACCGCTATTTACAACAACATTTATAAATGGCAGCTGGCTATATTAAAACATCAGATGGCAGGGAGAAAGATTAATCATGGATTCAAAGACAACCAGTTCTTAGAAAGTTGAACCAACTCCGAACCAGAGCTAGCATCCTGGTTGCAATGGTGGAAAAAAGGTGTGATCTGAGCTAATTCACATTCTGAGTCACAAAACAGCTACTGTTGATACTGACACCTGCAGTAAAGGTCTAATCAGTTGTTTACTTGTAATGGTATACAATTACCAAAAAAATCTATTTAAAGTAGTAGTTCGACTTGTTGGAAAAAAAAAAGGTTTATTTGTTCTGTTAAATTTTGAGATGACATCGATTTCACTGTGGGATCTATACTACAAGTCAAACGTTTAGACAAACCTTCTATTTCAATGTTTTTTATTCATTTGTATTGTTTTCTACATTGTACATTAATACTGAAGATTAACACTGTTTTGTTTACAACATAATTCTATATGTATTCTTTTACAGTTCTGATGTCTTCAGTATTAATCTACAATATACAAATAATTAAATAAAAGCCACTGAATGAGAAGATGTGTCCAAACTTATGACTAGTAGTGTATATTAAGCTGAAGTCAGCTCCCTTATAATAAAGCCTGAAACTGTTGCCCCATTTGTTATACTAAGCTAACTGTTTATTTCAACAACAACAAATCCTTTACTGAACCTTGCAATGCATTAAGCGTGTCTGGAGGTAAGTTCAGTAGTTAAATGCACTGAACGCGCAAAACATCAGTGATTTACTCAGCTAATATTCACTAAATAATAAAACATAATAAAATATTATTTTCACAGTGTTGATTTTACTCTGGCTTCTACTGCTGCTGCACATCTGCACAGGGAGGAACAAGCACAGGTTTCCTTTATACCACAAGCAAAAATGAGTCAGGGCAGTTAATGAATGTCACAGAGGAGTGACAAAATATGTGGTTCCGGTTTGATCATTGATTACAGTAATTTATGTTGGTGTCCTGCTTGTCTAGTCACTGTTCTTGAATTATTTCGTGCTGTAGGTGAAATAAAAACAGCACATTATTTATGGATGCTCACCAGACAAAGTATTTAAAAGAAGACTTAAAATATTTTGAATTAAATAGTTCAGATTGCTATTGAACGCAATTCCTGTGTGCGTCCCAACATGTTGAACTGTTCCTATGAAAACATTTTATTTTTTCTTTTTCATACACATTTATTTAGCCTTAAATTGTGGTCACATGCACTTCAGACAACTGAAAAAATTATTTAAAGCTACATTTTATACAGTATCTCTAGGTCATCCTGCAAAATGTGAGCCCATGACTCATTTTCCAAATCACAAGGCTACAGTACTGTCTTTATTATAACTTGGTAATTAAATAAATAACCTTTAGAATAAAACATTTCAATCCAGCAATGCAAGGTGCTTCATGGGAGCAAATAAAATGCAAGTATTTCATTTCAACTTCACTGAACATAGAGGACAAAAAGAAAATATGAAAAGAACACCCTGAAACCACCACAATGATAAATTACAGCTGCAAAAATTCCCTTCTTGTATTGATTAATTTGTCAGTTAATAATCATCAAACAGCAGTAAAAGTCCAAAGAACTCACGCAGCTCGCAGTCTTCCTCTGGACCTTCTGGTTCTTTGATGTTCAGATAATGGCCGGCAAGATGGCCACTGTAGTCCCGTAAGTTTTCTTTAGCTCCTATTAAGAAGAAAAAAAAATCAGTGAAAACTGAGACAAGTCACAGAAGGTAGCAGATAAGCTGCTTGACTGACACCTTACACCTGAAGCTTTAAGGAACAACATAATCTAAAGGTAAACACAACTACCTACAAGAGGCTGCAACCTGCTCTCACTCTTTATCTGATTGCCAGCTTTTATACGAGTCAAAGATAAAAGGTTTTCATTGTCGTAAAAGACTTCAATAACACTTATATTTTTGCTCAAGCATCTGTTGAGAAACACAAAAGTGTGATTTGTCAATTAGTTTCTTAAGGTTTACATGCCAAACAATAATTTAATTGCAAGCATTAAACAAAGGCACATTTTACCGTATGTCCCTACGAGCAGGTCAAGAATGTGCCGATGACCGTGTAATGCTGCAATGTGTAAAGGTGTATATCCCTGCAGAACGAAAAGAAACGTCAAGCAAGGAAAACATGCATAAAGAAGATCCACACATATGTATTCTGAGACACCTTGGCATGCAAACACATCCTTAGCACTCAGTTCACTGACACATAAAGGACTTGAGAGTGGAAAATCTACATTTTTGCTAAGTGTAGAGTGGAGGGGAATAACTGTGGCAAAGTGCTGGAAGGTTTCAGTACCTACCCCCTAGCGTTTCCCATGCACCAAACACAGCCAATGAAAACAGCGTGGAAAAAAATATACAAATTAGCAAAAGGTTATGGAAACACCAGATAATGATAAAAACATAATTGCTTGGTAATTCGCTGAAAATTGCATAGTTGTAGAGTTGTGCACGCTGGCACACAGACGCACTGTTTTGGGAAACAATTAACATGACATGACATGATTTATTAGCGGAGTCCTCCTGCAGCCCTGCAGCATGTGCTGCTGTAATACATTTGTACAGCTGGAACTTCACAGAGATCATTACATCACAGAGGGGCACAACAGAAGAGGGCAGCGGCCATGTTTTCCCTTTCAAGTCCAACCACTTACTGTACGAAGCCAGATAAAAGCCTGGATACTCACGTGCTGCAAAAAAGAAGAATACAATGAATAAACCAGTGAACATACATGTCACACTAAAGCAAAATGCAACACACCACAGCATTAAAGGGGCACTCCAATGATTTTACATTTTACTACTCAACTCATAAAAACAGTTGTATTTGAAGCATGATTTACTTTCCATAGTGGAATCGATGCAGAGCCCTTTCCATACACTGTAAAAAAACAAAACAATTTTAACAGTTTTTATCAAATTCTTTGAAGGATTTACTGTTATTTTACAGGTTTTTCCAGTTTTGGTAAATTACAGATTATATCTAGTACAATCCCAGAAAAAAAAATATTAATTTACATATTAACATGAACAAAAAATATTTTAAATTTATTTTTATAAATGATAATTCATTCTTTTACAGCATGTGGCTATAAAGTTACACTGTTTAACTGTATTTATATCAGCTCACAATGTTTTCTGGACCCCTTCTCCCTTTTTTTTTTTTTTTTTTTTTTTTTTTTTTTTACAGTGGTCATTATGAGCATTTATACTTGTACGCTGATGTATATGCGTATAGCTGCGTGCTCCCTTTCTGGCTCATTAACAGTCTTGATAATAGAGCCTCTTTGCCCTCCAGTGTTCACCCGTAGCTGCTTTGCAGGTCTCCCAAGGCATGCTAGTCTGTGATCACTTCTGTCTCTGGTCACCCTCGTCCATGTCTGCAGACCTCCCCTGGTGGAGGCTACAGCCAGCGGGGACCAGCTCTTACTCTAGCAAGGCGGGCTTTGCAGTCTAAAAACACCCACGACTCTGTGTCCCCTACCATCTCCACCTAAGCAACACACTCCCAGCGGTCTGCTCCAAAGATTGATGGACTTTAAGTACACAGAGGCTGGTGTGGGGTTTGGTTCTACCTCTGCTTTAAGTTGTGACTGAATGTTTCTTGCCAAAATGCACCACTGGAGTCATAGTTAATATCTACTTCAAAATTTGTGAAGTACACAAACTTCTCCTTTTGATCAAAGAACCAGATGTAGCCTAACACAGGGTATTATGGTTTGGCTTGATGAAGCAACCAGGAGGGGTTCACATGTTGAAGTACTTCAACTTTGACTTGTGTAACACTGTTTATGGGAAAAATGAAAAGGGTTTCTACAACCAGTGGTGCACAAAATACCTTTTCCAACTTGGCAACGCTATGAAAAATACGTCTGAGTTGCATTAAGCCTCTGAAGCTGCTTTGATCTATTTTTCACCAATTACAGACTTTATTGATGTGAAACACTAAGTAGCTGGAGTGCCCCTTGAAAAGCACTGTCCATGAGCAAAAACAAAAAACTGCACTCACGGATTTAGTGTTGACATCGGCACCAGCGTTAACCACCAGAGTGGCCATGTCCTCGTTGCCATGTTTGGCTGCCCAGTGCAGAGCTGTCTGTTTGCAATAAGGAAAGAAGAGGTGTCACTCACACAATATGCTCCATCATTTGCAACAGCAATATTACAAGCTGTGGACGCTGAGCAGGGCAGCTTCTGATTGGCTGTCTGAGGGCAGCGGGCCAGCTGTGCACAGAGGGGAGTGGATGGATGGAGGGATGGTAAGAAGGAGGGATGGAGAGATGGTTTCCTGCCATCTAACGGAGCCTAATTACAAAACAACACAGCACTGTGCCCACGGTCGGGGGGCCCAGCCGCCTGTCACCCGGGGGAAGATTGATGATGTTGGTGTGACCTGCAGAGGGGAGACCCACCCAGACATCAGCACACTACTGTCAGCACACGTCAGGGAGGGAAGCACGAGCCCCCTCCAGTACAAGAGATGCAGCCACATGTCTTCACGCAGAGACAATAAAATATGTTTGCAGATGTGGAAGTAATAGACACGTGTACGTACGACACGCAGTCACAGACCAAAACCACGTCCACCTGTCTGACTGCAGCTGTGATCTGCCGTGTTTTTCCTGCACTCTTTAAGCTGCATAATTACGGGCTATCAACAGGTGAAAGCAGTGTAGGTGCAGATGTCGGGTCAGTAACCACATCCATCCCCGCTACAGGCTGTCTTCAAACAGAAACCACCTCACAATTACATATTAACTGGACGGATAAAAACCCTAGAACTTCAGTTTTTGTTATTTGTGTTTTTACTTTGGTCAACTGGACACACGCTTTCACACTGAAAACTACTTTTCTTAGTCTCACTATAGTAGAAGAAACACTCGTCCCTCTCTTACTATTCCTGGTGTTGATTTGACATCAGCTCCGCCACCTAAGCAATCTGAAATATGCCTTTAACCAGTAAAAACAGCTCTGGAAGTGCTGCTGTTTGATCACAACATGTGGCTGATTTTATATGAATTCAACAGATGCTTTTTGAAAGTTTTTGCTGCTCTGTATTTCAAACAACACGCACACTGCACCTTTCATGTATTACCATTAAAACTGAGTCACAGAACTTTTATTTTCCTAAAGTAAAATACCTGGCAACCAATGAAAAACCCAGGAGATCATTTAGGAAAACCTTAAGGAAAGCCATTTTAAAGGTATTTCCACAATTCTGAAAGACTGAAAAAAAAAAACAACTCAGCTTTAAGTGGATTTTTAACCTGTTTCCTAACTTGTGATTACAATTCCTGATGCAAACAAAGAAGAAATGTGGGAATGATGATGCTAA
Organism: Amphiprion ocellaris; assembly: GCF_022539595.1. NCBI lineage: Eukaryota > Metazoa > Chordata > Actinopteri > Pomacentridae > Amphiprion > Amphiprion ocellaris. The sequence continues at coordinate 18,945,130 of NC_072773.1, forward strand.
ATGTATATGAGGTGAACCTAATTTTAAAATTGCTATTTTCACGTATATTTGGTTGCATTGATATTACTGTAAGTTTATTTTAACACCTGACAAAGAAACATAGTTACTTGTACTTGAAAAACAGGTTAAGCAATTATTAGTAATTAAAGGTTGCTACCCTCGCTACAAGAAGCACCAGCTCATTAAACGAATCATTAACATTTTGTTGAAGTACAACAGGTAACATCTAAGTTGTTGTGCAGCCACCTGGTTGCTGATTTGGCAGGTGGTTGAGCTGCAGCCCCTTTTTAACCTGCACTAATGTCCAGATATTGTAAATCAGCAAAGTGGAAAGTGCAACATTTTGTATTTTGATCTCAAAAATGAAAATAGGGTCAGAATATACTGGCCGCAGCATTGCACAACCACATTCAACACAGATAATGTGGACATTAACCTGCAAGGTTTGTATTTTAAATTCAGTTTTTTAAGTTTTATTTACTGAGTTCATGCCACATTTTCAGAAGCATTCAAAAATGTGATTGGAGTATTTCAGAATGTGATTAATGCTTTTAAATAGTTATTTTTCTGTTTATTCGACTGGGAAATTAGTCCCCGCATTAAAAACTCATCTGGATATCTGGGAGAGTCTTTGGCAACTCCGGAAACACCTCGACCAGGTATTTATTTTAGAGCAAATGGATGCTTTGCTCTGTGACTTGAATGTAATCCTAATACAAACTGGTGCAAGGTCACTGCTTGAGTGAGTCCTTTTGTGTTTAGCGGCTCTTATGCTAATCGCAGCACAACAAGCTTGCTCAACAGCTCGCAGGAGAAAAACTTCCTCAATTCCCTGAAGGGAATGAGGAAGCAATATGTAGCTACACCTCTCCATGTCGCACGTCTGACAGACAGATTGTGATAGATGCTGTCTGGCTGGAGTATCTCCATCTCCTTTGTCGGTCTCCTGTCACATCTGAAGACAGATTGGCCAAAAGGCTGTTTGACAGGCGGCTCAGCAGGTTTCCCAGCGGGCCGGAGTGATGGACGAGGCTGAACAGGATGCTGCGTCTTCCCTTCCTGCGCCACTCGTTTCTGTTCCTGCCCGCTGAGGTGGCCCCCCACCTGTCCGATCGCCACGCGCCCCCCAGTGAAGGAAGCGGTGGCTAAAGAGGACTGATATCGACAGGACACAAAAGGCCTGTGTTCCCTGGATGTGTAGGAAGGCAGAGAGGAGTGATGGGCTAATGATGTACTTACAAACTGTCCGGCAGAGGAAGTTCGTCACAGCAGGGTCGGAGGCCGACGTCACGAGGAGAGCAGGAGGAGGAAAAAAAAAAGAGGACGTGAGACTCAGGAATGAAGAGTGCTGGATTTAGGTGACATGACCTGTGTTGTGCCTTTACTTTTAAGCCAGTGTACCTTCAAGGCACTGTTTGAAGAGCATATCTATAAATCCACCTGATCCTCACAAACATTTGGTCAGAGCAGGAAACACTTAAGTCCTCCCAGGATGAAGAGTAATCCCTTCAGTCCTGCTCAAACATGTGATTTAGTTAGATGCTGCTATGTGGGACACGAGGCTAAACTTATGTGGAGCGAAATCAAACCATGGCGGACGCAGATGAAATGTAACAACTCCTAGTTTTAAAGACTGTTTCCAGGAGACTTTTTTTGATTCTGGGTGTCCCTGTGCGTTCTCTCTGGAAAGGCGTCCAACTCTGGTGAACAGGGAAAGGCTGAGGGCTAAAGGGAACATCAAAGAGGCCTGAGGGGGACTTAGCACCTTCCCAGGGACACAACCTGCATTGTTCTACAATTAATCCCAGGCTGCTCTATTACTTTCAGATTATCTTTAAGTGGGTGAAGTCTTTGTGGGGCATTAAGACTCTCCTTAATCCCCCTCCCCCCCGATCTCCCTACACTTCAATGGCGGCCGTGCTATCTTGTCCCGGCGGAGATGGCTCAGGCTTAGAAGGTGGTCTGCCATGGCCACAGGACGGTGTGAGAACTGTGACACAGGGGAGGGACAACAAACATGAGCTCAAATCTCTTAAGCGCACAGGGAGACAAATAAAAGGATTTGGGTTGTCAGGGGGGCACAGGAGCTAAAAAGCTATCTTTCATAATCCTTTTGATAGTGGACCTTTGAAATGCGCGATCTGGATGTTTTAACACAGGCTTCTCAGAACGCTATTAAGGGGAAAATCACAGCAGAATGAGCTTGTAAAAAGCTACACAAGCAGCGCGCAGGTCTGAGAAAGAGGAATCACGGCTGATGAATTAAAGAAATTTGTAAAAGCAAGTTGAAAATGACGAAGTGTGATGGATGGAACTTACCCCCTGAGAGTGGCGGTCATGGTCACAGTCAGGAGTCAGTGCAGGGCAAAATGAGAAAGTGAAAAGCTTCAGGTCAGACAAAAATCATGCAATAATAACACAGCTGGTAATAAAACTCTATGAGATACTCACTGAGGTGAAGTCCTGGTTTGCCACACCAAAAAGGACAAGGAAAAAAAGCAAATATTAGTAAAATCCTTTGAAAAATGAGATTTTAGATGAAAAAGTTTGTGTATTAGGTATTTGTGTAACATGTAAAGAAAATTCCAGTTTATCGAACTTCAATATCACTTTTGCAGTTGTAGTCATCACATTGTATAACCATTTCTTCTCTAAAATGATTAAAGTTCGAGAAGTAAAGAAACAAAGGTAGAGAGACAAATAGTTCCAGGAGCTTTAGGGCCCCCTTTTCTCTTTGCTGTTTACTTTTCCGCCACATGTGAACTGTGAAGATTAGATCAGATGATATATTTAAAAAAAACTAAAAATAAAAACAGGCAACATAGTTCTCAATGTCGTTTGTCAAAAACTTTTGAAAAAGAAAAGGAAGAAACGACCAAAAATAGTCTCTTTGGCCATCTCTGACAAAAAAGTAGAGACGTCTTTGGGAATTTTGTTTTGTTATTGCTCTTTGAGTACACAGGGATGGGTTGACACTTAATAATTTATGTTATTTTTTCCACCCTTTTTGAGCCCTCTTCACTTCATATGGACAGCAGATAGACACATGAAATTTCAAGGATCGAAAACACATCTGAACTCTGTTAAAAACTGCAACCAAGTGAATTTTATATCAACTCCAGGCATCACAGTCCAAAGCCAAAATCTCTTTTTTGTTCAGCACAATTTTTTTCTACAACCAAAATCAATATCATTGGATTTATCATAGTTTTGACAGCAAAATTGCACTAGTTTTATGTCTCTGACTTAAAGTAATAGAAACAATCATTGGAACCCTGGATGTGTTTTTTCTGTTTACTGATAACTCCCCTGAGAAAACTTTATAAAGTGCATTTTGGGTAATTTTTCATGGGTCATATCACCATGTGGGATAGGTGGTTGGTTTTAGCAAAAAAAATTGAGCCAAACTACATTTTGTCTTAAGACTGTGACACGTGGATTAGACAATTATTCATCTGGCTGCAGTTTTTAACCCCTTAAAAATGTTGTGTGTCTATCTCTTCCTGTCCTTGAAGTTATGATTGCTCATAAATGCTGGAAAGAAAAATGCAAATTATGTACTTAGAGGGCCTGTAAGTATGAAAATATTCATGGCATGAAGGTAAAATGTTGCATGACTACATTAAATATACTACAGTTATTGTACCCCAAAAAATCTGCTGTTTCTGAGGGGGTCAGTTGGGAACTTTATTCAAATTTAGTTGACAAACATATGGCCAAAGAAATGAAAAATGATGAGCGTCCGAGCAGAGGGCGGCGCTACCTTCTTGTTTGCCAGCGAGGGGTCCTGTCTGAGCAGCTGAGAGAGGTCAGGGACTCGAGCACCGGCAGCAGAGTAGATCCACTCTTTCTCTATAGGATCCAGCTAGAACACAGACACACATCCTGTTGTGGGCTCTTTTGATAGTGCTGAGGCCACAAACCTCTAATCCATTTCCTACAAGCCACCGAGTCACAGCCAACTGACACATTGTGGGAGACGCCCATGATGACGCTACACTGAGCTCAACAGTTTACACTTATTTGTTTAGCGAGGACTGTTAGTGCATGGAGTGTGGACGTGTATTTACAGGAGCAAAATTGTGAGCAAGAGAAAAAAGAATGTACTCTGGAAACTTGAAATGTTTTACCTGCTTGGTAAAAATCAAGCACAACAACAAAAGAGGACTTACAGCAACTGCAGCGGAGCCCATGCTGCCTGTACACTCGTCGTCCTGCTCCGACTCTGACTGAAACACACAAAACAAAGTGTCACTGAAGCTGAAATATACCACGAACTAACGGCACTGTATCAGTCATAACGCTCCCACAGCATGACCCCACATCACACACACCCTCTTTCACACGCTGCTCACACTGCTGTGATGTTTTCCAGCCGATGAGACGCGACCAAAAGGGTGTCAGACAGATAGAGGCAATGAGACAGTGAGGCAGAGGTGGCAGCTTCACACATAGGGGGGAATGAATAACAATCCAATTAACAATTAACCGAAAAAAAACAACACGCCTGCAGTCAGATTGTGTTTTTTTTTAACCCGTCGTTTTAGCCTGAGAGGAAAAACTCCACAAATAATGACCACAGCCTTGAACAGTGTAAAAGTGTCATTTTGGCTGATTTATGTGCGAATGGAGAGTTTTCTTTTCTTCCTTCTCGATTCTTTTGACGAGGACTCGAGTGCTAATTGTTCTCAGATCACACACAGACATCATGTTCAAACACTCGGCCCTTTCATGTCACTTGCACAAACTGCCACACGTCAACGCACCGAACATGAAAAGTGGAGGGATGGTATTTATCCAGCCGATTCCACTCGACACATGTCCATTTTTTTTAGCACTTGTGGCGGAGACCAGTAATAAGAGGCAGAGAAAACAAAATAATATTGTTGGGCATGAAGGAAGACAACTGGAGAGAGCAGAAGAATTGGAGCAAAAAAAAACCCAAAAAACTTTCAGCACTTCAGATTTCTGTCTGCAGTTAATTTAAAGCTTACAACTGTTATTTTCACTATCAATTGTAACTTTTCCAGTGTTTTTGAGCCTTCGTAATTTTGTAAGTTCAGCAGATGGACAAATTCTATTTTTTATGGCTGGAAACACATTTGAGTTCTGTTAAAATCTGGTACCAAATCAGTTTTACATCCACTCTAGGTGTCACAGTCAAAAGCCCAAATCAGTTTTTTGTGCAGCATGATTTTTTGTATAACACTGAGAATCAATATCATGGGATATAACATAGTTTCAACACCAGAGCTGGACCGGTTAAATGTCTATGATAAAGAGTAATAGAAATAAGCATCGGAACCCTGGACGTGTTCTCTGTTTTCTGGTAATTCAGTGGAGAAAACATAAAGTGCATTTTGGATAAACTTTCAAGAGTCGTATCACCATGTGGTACAAATGGTTGGTCAAAACAAGCTTTTTTAAAAAAAAAAAAATCTTATACGAAATGACCCTTGTATGATTAATAAAAGTCACATTTGTTCTGATTTCTTAAAGTGATTGCAACCAGGATTAATCAATATCAAATGCTAATCTTCAGGCCCAACATGTGGCTGTTAAATGTTGCCCTTATCAGATTAATGCAACTTTAAATCGTCAGCAGAAAGGTTTCCCATCAGGAGTAGAGTGCCAGAATATCCACAGAAACTTCTTAAACTTCTCCAGCAGCAGGATCTACATATTTTTTATTCACTTTATGTAAATATGATTAAAAAAACAGGCATCCCTGTGTGAAGTGCAGAGCGACCTTTTTTCAACAATAGACTTGTTGCTGGTCTCTGGAGGACAAATTAATGATGATAACCATTTAAAAAATCCTCACAAATAACTTTAACATTTGTAGTCTGGGTCTTATTTTTACTGATCTACCAACATATATGCCAGCTAGCACTGATAAATTGGTCGAGTGTTAATTGGAATGCATAGTAACCAACGTGAATTAGGACTCTACAGCGGGCAAAAAACAGCAAAAAAACACACTAAGAAACCAGGCAGAGATTATAGTTTCTTCCAGGATTCATATTCCCAACAAAGTTGTCGTGCATTTGGGGTATTGTATAATATGTGGCCTTTGCTGGTAAATTAACATTACAGTTCGTTGTCCTTCAGTGCAGTGAACAAACCAGGCAGCTTCTACATCTGTCAACACTGGACTGAATGTCCCAAATACAAAGTTTACACAAATACAAAGTCTCTGCAGTGAGTAAAACCTTAAACAAACACAGTTAATGTGACTGTGCTGCTATATTAACACACTCCACCATATTTCATCTATCCATTGTGCAGTCCATCAAGGAAAGCCACGTATCTCTCTCAGAGGTGAATCCTCATCTCTTTAATGGGCACAAATGATTATTATCTTTCTAATGAGGTCCAACATGTTGCTGCTTAACATAATAACAGGCAGCTTAATTTAAATGCAGATTCTCCCTGGACAGGTCCTCCTCCCACTCAGATTTGACACACTGTGGGTTACAAATCCAGGTAATTTACTTAGCACCACCTGGTGGGTGAAAGGAGGAACCACTGGAGTGACGGTGCTGATCTGGGAGTCAGTACAGTAAAAATGTAATGAATCCTTTAAAGACCAAGTAGATTCTGGTTGTTTGTTGCTCCTGTCACATTTTTACTCACTGTGAGCTCATTTTTTTTACCACAGTATAAAGCCATGTGCTGCTATGGAAACAACACAACCAGGGCTAGCAGTAGAGAAAACTCAAAAATGTCTACTGTGTAGTATGACAGTTAAAACGCCATGAATCATGCAGAAAGAAAGAAATCATAGTGTAACTTCTGTAACTGCCCACAGGTGTTACAAACATTGGGAGAAAAGGTGACCCTACATCCTGTAGATATTTTACTACTTGTGAAAACAACCTGCAGTTCAGCTGCTTTTTCAAGTCCCTGAATTTTTGTCTTGTGATTGTTGGTTGCAGCTGAGTCAGTCATTGCTTCTTGTTTGTCTCAGGGTGCACAGAGTTTTACGTTTTCTACAGAATCTGGTTAGAGCAAAGGTTTATTTTTGTCATTTTTTTAAACCAGACATGTCAAACTAAGTTACTGTGATGAAATATCACAATTTGAAGCCTTGATTTGGTGACATTTTTCATTGAAATGGCACCTTGCAGATGAATAATTCAGGGACCATCGGAGAGTTTAATATCTGACTGTTCTTCCTGTTTCCACAATTTCTGCCTCTGATAAATGGTGTAAATTTGACCACTAAAACTAAAAACAACAATATACTATTCAAATCCACCAGCAGGTTTTGAGGTTGAGAAAATTAAATGTTGAAAATGAACCATCGGTGAACTCTTAGTAATTCATTATGATAAGTTAAAAGAAGTAAATTAAAATGAAACTGAAAAGGTGTCAGTAACCAGCAGCAATTACTGCAAAAGTTTGGTTTGACAAGAATAATGTCTTGAACAACTTTAAATTTATATGAACAAAAGATTTTAAAACTTTGAAAAAAAACAGTCAAACATGGATTGTGTTAGATGTAGCGAAAACGGGGTACAAACTCTACACTTAAGCTACACTTATGGCCATATACACCATAAGATCCAAGATTTTGACACACTCGATGCCAAAACAGCGTTTTACATTACCTTTTATGTGTTATTTGTTATATACACACTACCATTCAAGTTTTGAGTCACTTTTTGAAAGAAAAGCATTTTTTTCCAACGAAGATAACATTAAATGAATCAGAAATCCATTCTAGACATTGTTAATGTGGTAAATGACTATTCTAGCTGGAAACGGCTGATTTTTAATGGAATATCTCCATAGAGGTACAGAGGAACATTTCCAGCAACCATCACTCCTGTGTTCTAATGCTACATTGTGTTAGCTAATGGTGTTGAAAGGCTAATTGATGAGTAGAAAACCCTTGTGCAATTATGTTAGCATATGAATAAAAGTGTGAGTTTTCATGGAAACCATGAAATTGTCTGGTTGACCCCAAACTTTTGAACGGTAGTGTATATATAATCCATTAGTATCTACAACAGTAACACCAGACAGTCTAAACACTATGCCATATCCTTAGAGATTTCTCCTGGAGTCCAATTCTGCTACTTAAACTGTGATTACTATTGTATTTATAGATACATCCTATAAAAATCAGTTTAGGCCAAATCTTCCTCTTATTTTCAATCGGTATGTTCATGTTTGCATTCATATTACTCATATGTGCAGAAGCAGATGCTGCATGTTTCAAACATTTGTCAATGATTCACTTTTATCTCTCCAGCTTTATTTCTTTGCTTTCCTAGTAGTCTGGACACTACAGTGCTGCATGTGTTGCACAGGTGGTTTAACCAGCTCAGGTTGGTCAGAGATGTGTTCTGTACAGTCAGCCGATTGTAGCTGGTACTTTATTGAATATTAAGGCAGTAAAAGCATAAAAAAATCAGCTCAACGGCAGTTTATACTTTTTTTGATGTCTTACTCATACACAAATTTGGCTTCATTACTTTAATCGAATAAATGACAAACTAGGTAGCTACCTCCATGGTCACAAAGTTACTGGCAACTGCAGAAATAGCTGCTTGGCTACAAGTCGGGCTGTCAGGGTTATAAAAATTTAGTTGATAATAAATTGTCACACAAATAATTGGGGTTAATCAGCAGCTAAATCCATTATGTTAATGTGAATAGATGCTCATTGATAAGCGGTTGATGAAATATTAGAAGTCAGGCACCTCAAGATTAGCAATTGCAGACATTAACTGAACAACAGGGTGCAAACAGTTGAAAACAAAGTGGAAATAACAACTGAAATATTTCTGGTAGTTTTATGTTGCTGTTCTTATATCACTGAATGGAAACGATCCTAACGATGATGTAAAATTATCACAGTCAGACGGGTAATTATGTTACATCTCTAGTTACAAGTTCCTCTGATTGATAATCACTGGTTGTCAGTATAGCCCCAAGAAGTACTGATTCTGAAAATTCCTCCTTCAAAGACTTTTCTTTCATGTAAGTCACTCAGTTTGATATTAATTCATGTCACACATATTTATAAGGCGCCTTTAAAAATATAGTCTCCACCTCATCGCTACACAGGAGGTTCCCATACATGAAGACCAAGATTAAGCAGCTTCAATCTGACAGGCCCTTCATGCTGTTTCCATGTTTGTGCTGTAGTGTGATGACAGACTATTATGGACTTTAGCGAAAAGAGGTACAGAATAACCTCATATCCTGCAGCTAAACCAGTTAAACCAAGCTAACAATTATTTTCCTTATCAATCAACCGGCCGATTATTTCCCTTGTTAATTGTTTTGTCCATAAAAAACTAATCATAATTTCCCAGAGCTAAAGGTGATGTCTTCTAATTGCTTTTTCTTGTTCAAAACCTAAAAATATTCAATATACTATCACAGAAAGCAGTTAATTGTTGACATTTTTGATTATAAAATGACTGAAACCATTAGTGTAGATTGTGGCAGGTACATTGTGTTGCCCATTAGTGGACCAATAGCTTTAGCTCTAAACCCCAGCATCAAATTTCTGCTGTGATTGACTAGAAAAGAAACAATCAAGCCTCAAACTAAATGTTAACTACAACACACATGCTTACATGTGTTTGTAAATGGCGGTGACCAGAATTCAATTTATGCAAGTTGGCAAATAGCACAAATAGGGTTATTTTGTGCCAGCATCTACCAGGCGACACACTGCCCTTAAAGTCCTTGGATATGGGATATTTAAAATTCCTGCTTCAACCATCTGTTACAAAGACAGCATTCTGTCATTCAGACATCACTTTTACATTAATATTCCTCACGGCTTCATTCAGACATCCCCACCACAGTGCCGGAAAGAGCTACGGGATTCAGACAATATTTGTTATCCACGCGAGACTGGACAGTACAGATCCTGACTCCATGTTGGGGATAATTTATAGGTAACAAATTATGTTATGGGCACTGCTGTTCCATTGTTCCACGTACGCAAATGCAGGTCACTCTCTCTCTTTGGAGATGCTCATATGGATCCTGCTGCTGTTTGATGTTAATAAACTAAAAGGAAAGACTCGTGGAAGCAACAAACTAAACTGAACCTTCTGTTAAGATCTTGTGGAAACAACACAATTACACTCATTTTTGGTGGGTAATGCTGAGCTGTTACTATATGTTTTTATGGTGGTTAGGTTTTATTATTACTGGACATTTCAATTTGTAGCCTAATAGATATGAAACTGGAGAGCAAATTGAGTGAGAAAGGTGTTTGGGGATTTTGCTTTTTGTCATGTTTTAGAAGCAATATTGGTACTTGTTACGACCCTGGGCCGCTGCGCTCCTCCCCTCCTCTGTTAGACCTGCATTGCATTCAGCTGCAAGCCCATCCTGCACCTTCGTTCGCCCCGCCTTCATGCTCTTGCCCCGCCCACAACTGCTGGTGCCGAAGCTGGATTGGAGCAGAAGGAATTACTGCCTCCAATCACAGTTCCAGCTGATGTATAAAAGGCTCATTCAAGGCTGTAGTTCTTAATAGAACAAGTTGAGCTGTCAGAGGAACCTGTGAATATTTGTGTTTCTGGTGGGTAAAAGTTTGCTAGGGACATTTGAACTGTGACGGAAGAACCACTGTTAGAGAATTCTGTGTTAGTTTTCAGCTGGGTCGTAACAGTGCTAAAACGTGTTGCAAAATCACACAACTCCAAGTACCGTTTCTTGTGCACGCCCATTTGCTAATGTGATGGTGCGGTTCATACTTATACCATGCTAAAAAAAGATACAAAAAGATTGCGATTGCAACTTTTACAGAAAAGTGAGCAGGGTGTGCATTCCGACATGAAGTCGACATGTCAAAAACAGAAAGAAGTGCATCTCTGAAAGGAGCTTAAATCAGCCAAACTGTCACCTTTGAGCCCGAGTCTCTGTCCAGCTCATCCTCCCCGTTGCTTTGTGTCGAGGGATCCTGGGTTTGGACGGCAGGAAGAATCTGCTGGTCCTACAGAAGAACAGACATGATGTGCGATGAAGTTTCTGTGATCTCAGTGTCAACAGGCCAAACATTCAGCTGTGAAAGTGCTGGTTAACAGTCAGCATTAGCACTTTGCTTGCTGCTTTCCACTGATCACCATCTGGGTGTGGACAGATAATGTTTGCTTTAGTGCCTGTTTGAACAAAGCATGTGTGAAGGCACTCAACAAGCAGAATGACATAGATTAAATCTTCCAAATCTCTCATTAAATGCTCAAGTTTCTTGCATGAACAATATGTAAAAGTACCTCCAGAGGGATTAAAGTGCATTAAACCGGCACAAAGTGTTCATTCTAACAACTGTCCAGTGCTTTTTTTGCATTAGATTTAAACAGCTCTGCCCTTTATGTAAAGACATAAGTCCTTTGACCTTCTGTCTTCTCCTAGCAGCTAACTCAGATTTGCTGAAGCAAAATAGCTTTTTATTTCTCATCCACAGTGGTTCTCTGTGTAAACTATCATTAAAGGCTGACACACACTGAGATTGTAAAGAAAAGATGGAGAACACAAACAAAGAAGGCCTTGTTTGGAAATAAATACGTCACTCATATAAAGAGTGAACATGGTGAGCTGAGGCAATAGCAGAATTAGCATTTCAGTGCACAGTGTTGTTGCTGAATCCTGTTAGTCTCACAGAATATCAAGCGGATTTTAAATTCACCTCTGTCGCGCCGTCAGACTCTCCACATAGCATCGCCTCATCCCTCTGTTCCTTCTGGTGAGGAGAAGATGATGAATCCCACTGTACAGAGGCTGGTGGTCTGGCTGGGCTCTGGTGTCTCTGTCGGTCCCCATCTGTCCCCTGATGTTTGGTGTCTCGATCATGCAACAAGTGCCTGTATTTCTTCTTTAGGATTAGATACTTCTCACCCTGTGACAGACAGTCAAGCAGAACCACATGCCTTTAGAAGTCCAATCTGGCAAAGCGTAAAAATGACAGAGACAAAAAGGATTACTTACTGAGTGAAAATGAATAGTTTTTGTGGAAATATTGAAAGACATTGAACATTGTGCAATATGATGTCAGTCAGCAGCTTTGGAACCATATTGTTAGACTTAGACTTAGACATACTTTATTCATCCACAAGAGAAATTACATTTGAGCTGCCCTGCCAATGACAGCTCTGGCTGCAACGCAGTGCTGCGCGCGCCTTTCTTGAGGGAAAAAAAAGAAAAAGACATGTTGGGATCTGGGTAGGGATAGCAGAGGGTAAATGAAAAAAAAGCCTCGTTGTACCAAATGAAACCTCCAATATTGGGAAATTCCATTTGAGAAGGAACCTCAACTTGATGCACTGAGACAACTTCTATGTGTTTTGTGGTGTGGTGGTCAGGATTACTAAACAGATGTGGAAATGAATGTAAATTTAAAATAATTTCTAGATCTTGACAAGCTGTTTTGATCATAAAGTGAAATACTACATCATTCAGTTCCAGATACCTCCCGACTGAATGTTTTGTGCCTTTGTAGATAAACTGTGATCTGTAAGTTGTACTGTTTCAATGATAAACTGACATAATATTGTTGAAATTGCACTGTATTTCCCTGAAGAAATTTCAGGTTGTTCATATTTTTTGTAAAAAGATATTTCATTCAATGTGAACATTTTCAGAATAGTTTTTTTTGCACTAAAGCAAAGACAAAAATTCAGAGTTGTGGTTATTTAGAGGTTATTATGCTCTGATTTTACTGGTCCAGCCCACTTCAAATCAAATTGGACTGTTTGAGGCCCCTGAACTAAAAGTTTGACACCCCTGGTCTCACTGGAAGCTATCAGACACAGTTTCTCATATTTACTGTGTGGTCATCATACTTCTGCTGTGCTGTATATTTGTAAAGGATTTTGAGGCCAGTTATGAAGCGTAAAAGGTCAAGTTAGTTTATTTGCACTTGGGCTAAAATGACCATCAAACTGTTTTATTAGCTTATCTGAACTACTTCTTCAATGTGAAGTTTTGCTTCTTTTCTCTGTTTCTATCTTATTGTACATTAAATATCTTTGAATTTTGAATCTCCAATCAAATCGAACAAGGCCTTTAAAGATACCACCATGAGGTTGTGTACATTTCTGAATGGCATTTGTCATATTATTTTAAATTAACTGAGTCTGTTTTTAGCTTAACATAAATTCTGCTGGAGTATGACAGGACTGGTTTCTGGTATCAAGCAAAGATCTTACAAACTCAGCTTTCCAGTCACTGCTTACTTTTTCAAACAGTAGAGAGATTTTTGTTGTTGTTGATAGCTTGTATATATGTTTTAGCTGACTGGATGAAAGTCTTTTGCAAAAAATAGCTTGACCTTAAGAGGTTGAAGGAATAGTTTGACATCTTTGGAAATGCATTGCGCCGCTTTGGTGAAAAATGTTGATAAGTCAATAAGAAAATCACTACGAATCTCAGATATGTCAGTTAAGTATGAAGCGAAACCTCCAACACAATAAGCTTCATAACATAAAGACTGGAACCAAGGGAAAACAGCTACTCTGGCTTTAGTATCACAGTTTGTCGTATGGTGTTATGCACTGATCTTTGCTCTAACTAGCACTGAACAGAGAGCTGAGCTAATTGTCTCCAAGTCTCTATCTTCATGCTTCACAGAGGCTCTGTCACACATGCATTTTTCTGTGGTGTTCTGATGACATCTGCATGTGTTGCCTTCATATCTGAATAAGCATCATGCTCACTTTTCCATAAAGGAATGTTAACAGGTCAGACCTGAAAACATTTATGTTTCCTTTTCAACATGGCACAAGTCTGAATTGCATGCATATTTAGTTATGGGAAGAGTCAATGCACACACTAATCAGGCTGCTGTTGGCTGCTGTGAGACTCTAAAACCCCCAAGTATCTGCAATAAAATGATGATATGAAGGAAAAATACTTGGACTTTAGTAAACAGATCAGACGTTTACAGTAAAATAAAAATTGAGCTCGTGACTCAAAATAATTTTACTGCAGCTTATAAATTCTGGCTCTGTGTGTGAAACAGCTCAGAAATCTACACTGAAGATGAATGCACAATGTCATTACAATGTCATCTGACAGAACTCAACTGGGTTTGGTCTGTTTATTCTTACTGGAACATGTAGTCATAATGTGCAAATATTTCATAAAAACAGTTTCCTGAAACTTGAAAACTGCAGCTGGTGTCTCTTGGGAGAGACCAGTGGGTACAAACGGTTCTGTAAAAAAACAGATATACCAACTCCTAGTTTTAGTCACAGCAGTTTAACTGAACATTTCATAGCAGTGACACAGTAGCCTGGTAATGCCTCAGTGTAGAAATATGACTAGAAAATCCATGAGAGCACAGATTTTCCCACAAAAGGTAAAACTATTTGAAGAGTTTACTTACATTCTCTGACTTCACCACAGCGATCCGGTCGATGATGAGCTTGAATTCCTCTCTGTATTTAGCTGCAGAGGAAAGAATTTGAGGTGAAAAACTGGAAACTAAATATAGCTTCAAATGTTGAACAGTCAGTGATACAAGAATGGTTCCAAAACATAAAAAGTCCAACAAGGATTAAAGAAAACTGCACAAACTAAGCTTTGCTGTGTGGGTGGCAAGATGAAGCACGAACAAAAGAATGCCCAAGGATGGTTTGTACAATAGATCATAAATAACTGACTGATAATTCTAGATACAGATGCAGGGAAAATGTGTCTGTTTCCCCTATACTCTTAAAGGCAATTTAAGGAACAATTCCCACCATTTAATTAAATGCACGGTTACAAGATTAAAAGGTTGATTTTCTAATTTAGATAAGCCTTTAAGCTGCAAACATTGTTCTAATAGGTCGGGTTGACATAATAATGTTAGTACTTGCATAAACCTAATATTGTGTGGAATTTAAACTCTTATTCTGCATTAGTTCATTTAAAACAAAATTTAAGTCAAGGTAAGCTAAGGATTATTCCATCGCAGATCATCAGCAGCTTTCTGTGCAACCATCTCTGACTTGCTTGAACCTTTTCATCATAAAGTGTGGATAAGATGGTATCTGAGAAAGTTAAGGGTATTTTTCTCAATGTTCTTTGACCCACCTTCAACACGTTTCTTTTCACATTACATTTGCGGACAAGTTTTGGTGACAATAGCTCAGGAATTATAAGGATAAAAGTCTAAAACTTTCACTGTTAAACTTAGAGAACTATTTTAAGACTCCAGAACTCTGTTGTGCTTAGATAAGGTTCTCTATCAATATTGCTGTTTTTGTGGTAGAGCTTATTATACTTTCTCAATCTGCTATTAAAGATACAGGCAAATGGCTTTCTTTAATATTTGTAACCAAATATTCCATGTTAATATATTGTATACGTTCAGTTTTATATTACTGTGACATGCAACTACATACAATTAAGAAAAAAAATACTAGTTGACTTCTGCATCATGTATTTTTTTTATTCATGTGTCCTCAAAGATTGAACTTTTCATGACAGTTTTAGCTCATTGATAATCAGATACTATTCAATGTACTTGCCCAATATTGTAGATTCTAAATCAATTGGATTAGGAGAAATAACGCTTACAATTTCATTTATCTTTCAAGTATAAAAATTTGCTGATGGGTCAACTGTTTTTTTTTTTGTTTTTTTAATGATCTCATAAAATAGTTGGTATATCAATCTAAAATTTCACAAATATCCTTATAAATATCCATATCTTCTCCTGTAAAAATTTCCAGCAAATCAGAGACTGTTGAGCAGATGATTTGAGATGGAATTGACCCTTGAAATTGTTAGCTGAACATTATTTGAGTTGAAATCTGAAAGTTTTTATATCTCAAAGAGACTGATGCAAACTGATGCATTAATTACTCAACCAAGGAACGTGGCGGAGTTATGTGACGATCGACGTATGTTTGTCTGTGCACAACATTACTCAAAAACAGTAACGGATTTGGATGAAATTTTCAGGGAAGGTCAGAAATGACACAAGGACCACCTCACTAGATTTTGGCAGTGATGCGACTTATAGTCTAGATCCACAGATTTTTGTAAAGATTTCCGTATCATTGTGAGATAGCAGCGCGTTGTCACTGTAACTATGACTACAAGTGAACGCTACGTCAGCTGCCTGCTGATGATCACATGATTGCAATCCTACTACAGATCCACTGCTGCAGACTTATTGGGACTTATCTGTGATAAGCACTGAACAATTGATACAAGGTGATGATATGATACAAGGAATGATTGATAAAATTGTGGGGGTTTTACCGAGTCCCATCAATTCCCACCGCCTGCCACATATTTACATCACATGATTGGGTATCTGTACATAATCCATACATATGCATAACACACACCTGTGCTCAGCACAAGGTGATTTTTTTTTATTAAAGATTTCATCCGTCGGAAATGATACAAAGACGGAGCCATCTCTGAGTGCTTTTCTTGTTTGCGTTTGTTGAGGCCAAACATTATTTTTGAGAGTGTAGTGTATGTTTGGTTTGTGAGTTACAGTCTGTTGGACGAGCTGCTGGTTTCTGTTACTTCATCTAAAGTAAGAAGGAAGACGAGGGAGGTCCCCACCAGTGCATGTCAGGTTGACCCTGCAGCTTATACTGCAAGAGAAAAACTGTTGCTTCAACTATCTTTAATCTAAAGAGAGAGGAAATATTTCCCCTCCAGAGCCAAACAGATCTTAGTGCGTCCCCAAAGGCAAAAAAGTGAATCATTGCTACAGATGACGAAGCTCATCAGACTTCTGTCCTTTGTTTATACCAGTGAGCACATATTCTGACTTTTCACAGAGGTCTTCACAAGCATTTTCCAGGCATAGGTATTTCATTCATGCCTAGGTATGCATTGACATGCAGCTCAGGACAATTGAAATGTTTCCTTTTCCTGATGTGGACGGAAAGAACGTTGAGACAGTTGCACGACTCCCCAACAACAGGAAACCCAAAGGAAGCGGCCACTTACATCTGCCTCAACAAAAGAATTCCTCACTTAGCACAGGGAGTAACATAGCATACGTGCTAGTCATTTATTAGCCAGAGGTCTGCACAAACAAGCAACTCGCACAATCGCACACATGTACATGCAGCCTCCCCACGTCCTCCTCCCAACGAGCACCGCTACACCTCCCACCATGCCCCACTTTTTGCGATCTGATGAAAAAGCACCCCCATTAGAGGTCCATATCCAGTCATGCATGTGGACTTAATTATGATTAAAACACTATCATCACAATTACAACACGGAAAGCCGCGACCACATGCTACGACAGAATTTAAATGTGTGGGAAGCACTTTTCTAATTGGACGCTGGTGTCAGATGGCAGAGTATCAGGACAGCTCTTTAAACCTCTGTGAACAACTGCAGTGCTGACATAGCATCTGGACAGTACATGCTGGCAACTGTAGCGCAAGGTCACTTTGGATAATCATTGGAGGAGGTTGAAATATGTTTGTATTTCAGACAGAGCCAAAGGTACAGAAGGCACTGCTGAGCGGTTAGATCAGTACGAGCTCAAAACTGTAATTTAGCGACACATATGTTGTTATTATTCCTTCTTGGATGCTTCATCTTTTCAGGGTTATACCAGGATGAGATTCTCAGCTGCCAGTTTATTGGGTAAACCTACCTATAGCAACTGTAGCAATAAAGTCTAATATTTAAAAAACAACAAAACAGTTGCACAACTTTACTTTTGAAAGAAGGATATGTGTATTCTCCTTTTACAAATAAAATGTAATTCATGAGCCATAAAATGCTACACTGCTGAGCTAAAATACCACCTCAGCTTTATGTGGTCTAGTCTGATCTGTAGCTTCAAGTGGCTAATCTTAGCAAACAGCTAATATGTCTATAGGATCTATGACTTCTGCGCTCTGATTCATGGTCGATGAAAGCAGCAATGCAATGCATTCTGGTAGTTTCATGTGTTTCAAAAGACGGGGCGCCATATTTCATGCTCCTCATTTGCATAAAGTTACGGTTGAGGCAACTTTTGCAAATCAGGGGTGTCCAGCCGTCACCTTGCACCTCTGCAAACTCAGGAAAAACTTTTAAACTCATTTATAAAGACAGATTCAGCAATTGTGTGGCTTATTTCTCACATCAAATGATTAAACACATTGCATAATATAATCAAACCTTGCAAAGGAGCGGCAACATTGGTTCTGTTTGAAAGCATTCGTCCAATCAGGTGTAGACAGTGTTTGTTGCAGGAGGATGTAGTCTGTAGTGGTTTCATCTTAGAGAGCATCTGTCAATCATCTATAACATGATGCTATCTAGTCAAATCAGTTGTCAAATGTTGGGAAGCTGTGCAACACCTCGCCTTTGAGAACAGCCCTGTGGACCATTACTGAGCCAGTCTGAACACACTTCTCTGCTTGTGTTGCTGCCATTCATCAATAAACATTTCAGTGATGTATAAAGGAGCTTATTTCATTATCTATTAAATATTTATTACAACACTCACTGCACATTTACATCTCTGTACAACCTGTATACAAGCTACACAAACAGCTGAATCTGTTATGTATAAATATGTATAAATCTAACAGTCAGGTTTATGTTAGGGATCCCTGTACAGCTTTGTTGTCCCTGTTTTGTATATCCATGTGTGTATTTCTCCCTGAACACTGTTGTGTATTATGAGACACTTGATCCAAGGTCAAATTCCTTGTGTGAGTACACATACTTGCCGGATAAAGATTTCATTCCACAAAAGTTGAAATTCTAAAAGTAAAACAAATGGTAAACACATGGTTCCCCACCAGTACCTGTATTTATTTTTTCAGGCCTGGATGTATTCAGAGAACCTGATACTGTCTCACCACATTCTTCTAATCATGTTTCTGCAGAAAACGTTTTGGAGACGAAATGTCACTTTAGCTTCATTTTCATTTTGGTGGCTGTCATTTGTTGTGCTGTCTATTTCTTCAATCCTCAATGGAGTGGAGCCCTGCACTGCTCTCCCAGGATCAACCAAAGGACTGTTTCTGTTTTGTGGTGAGCATTAATATGAATGTAATAGTTTCTTTAAATTGCTATAAAAACCATATCTGGTCCTCCAAGTAGAAGATAATGAGCGTGTCTCCTGTTGAGGCACTTTTTTTGATGTGTAACTCTCTCTGTAATGTCATCTATACAACACTGTATATGTGTTTGCTAAGGCTGTAAATAACAACTCTCTGTATTCTATTTTGACTTTGATGCAGCTGCTCCTCATTGCACCATCTGACTGGTTACCCATCATGAGTAATAGCCGTATTGTATTTTTATGGGATTTTTGAAGTATTGAGGTAGAAAAGTACATGGAAATGGCAAAAATTGGAAAAACTTCCCAGATTTTGGCATAAAAAGGGTTTTAATTGGACAGTTTGAGGATGCTCTAAACTGTCCAAAGCGTAACATAACCACAGGGACCAGATTTCATTGTCTCTGGAAATGTAATTATTATGGTGCTATTATTTTGGTGCTGTGAATTGTATCTTGGACCCACTGTGTCTGTAATATGTATACTATGGTGAACTCTTGTTTGTTGTTGTTTTTTTCTCTTTTTTCCCTGTTCTGAAAGTTTTAAAAATGGGTTTTATACCGGCGCATGGTGTTTTTTATATCATTATTATCATTGTAAGAGAGTTAATGCACTTCATGGGAGATGAAAAGATCCTTTCTAAATTGATTTTCATGTTACAACATGTGACTGGTCAGATGTTTCTTTCATCGTCTTCTTCTCCGGACAGCATAAAACAGGACTGATAGCAGCTGACATGGAATAATAATTCCAATTTTCCCCATTTGAACATAATTCCGCAAGACGTCTCTCCAATTTTCTCTCAGAATGCCAAACTTTTGTTTCTTCTCTTTTTTAGTGGTTGACGAACAGCTGATTTAGTTTCCAGCTTCTTCGACTCCAAACAAATGTAAAACATAAATAGAGAAATGCTGTTCAATGTGGTTTTTTGTTGACGTTTGTTTCCAAGATTTTCTCTTCAACCAGAAATGTATATTGGTTCCAAATATTGGATATTGATTTCCTTGATTAGTCATTATTGGTAGTATAGCAGTAGTAGTATTTCATCAGAAAACTGAAAAAATGTCCAGTCCCCTGGATTCAATGTGTGTCCTTGAAAGTCCTGATTTGTCTGAAAACATTAGAATATTTACTGGAAGTTTTTCCATGATCAAGAAAAGCAGCAAGTTCTCTCGTGTTACAAACTGTAACCACAAGTTTTTGGCCTTTATGCTTTAAATATTTGCCCATTAAAATAGTCTCCAGATGCTATTTGGTCATATCAGATGAAGTGAGGCTGCAGCAGCAAAATTCCTCAATAGAGATCTAAGCATACTGTGCATTTAATTTTTAGAAGCACTGTTTTTTTAGTTTCTAACTGGACAGTTGTGTATTTCTTCTCCCTCAACAGCCATAAACTATCCTTTAAGTGAGATTCCTTGCAGCTCTGTTGCAACAGACCGCACAGTTTTATCTAGGCAGACCCAGGAGAGAAGCACAAACAGTTACACAACCAGAAAACATTTGTCAGTAGACGTCAAATATGAGAAGAGTTGTGGCGTTAGCAGTGATTCAGGACAGGATTGCATAAGTGTGTAGAGTTAGTGGGTGGAGAGCAACAGCAGAGAAAAAAAATGATTGCAGTGTGTGAGAGGGGCCACAGGGCTTCATGTGACTCTGCATGGTGACATGTTCTGGTGATGGTTTGGTTCTGCTCCTGTGTTTAGTCACCAACTGGCCTGAGGGAGGAAATGACAGTTTCTGCTGCAAGTCTTTGGAGGGGCTTTTTAATGCAAACCAGATGTGTGCAGGGCGACACAAACAATGAAAGCACGTAAAAGCCGAGTGTTAGAGCTGACTCAGAGGGATGCGTGTTAGTGGAAAGATCAGGACTGTCATGCAAACACGAGGTGGCCTCAGATTTTTGCCATCTCACACCACAGAGCCTCATGATGCCGCATCACGTTTCGTCTCCCCGTCTTCGGCCTAGTATTTTCACTGCGTTAAATCCACGATGCAACCAATCGATACTTACCACGTAGCTGCAGGTCATTGTGGCCAATGAAAGGCTTAAATGTCTTCAGTATATCTGCGTTTCTCACTCTGCCTGAATTGCCTCCGGTCGAGTAGAAATAATCCAGCAGCGACTCTTCAGTCACATCACTCATCTCCGCTCGCTGTTCGGAGCGTCTCTGGCGGTTTTGTCTTTGTCTTCTACGGATGTTTTCTACTCTTTGAGTGTTTTCCACTCTGCCATGAAGCTCTCCTCCTGGCTAATTTGTTATAGTACATGTCTAAACTTCACTCCACCCAGACGAGCTGACCGCTGCTGCGCCTCCTCCTGTTAACCCTTTAAAGACACAAGTCTGCCTCAGTGTTCAGCATCAGGAGGAACTACTGGAGTAACAGTAATGCTGCACTGTGAAGTACTCCATTACAAGCAAGTAAAAATCCTGTATTGAACAGTAAAAGGTATGATGATAATGAGGCAAATGTCCTTCAGTAATGAAAGGTAAATGTACTCAAGGCAGGGAAAGAAATTACATACACTAGTGGTCCGTGTACGGATCTGGCAATTGGATTTTCCGTTCTGAAACGGGTATTGAAAAACAAAAAACGAGTGGTTATTTGATTTTCGTTTTAAAATACAAAAATTAAAATTGAAATACAAGGCGTTTTTCCTTTTCATGATCAAAAAGGGATATACGATTTTTTTTTTTAAATGCTTTGATTTTCGTTTTATATTTAGAATAACAAGAAAGTAAAATCAGTAAGAGACAGAAACGAAAAAAGGTCCGTTTTTTCATTTTCTGAGACCGGAAGTGGTCATCAGCAAGTGTGGAGCCAAACAGAGTAGGGTGTATAGACTGTATATACATTTTTTTTCGTGAGTTTTCATGGTCAAAATGGGGGATCAGGTGGCCGATCTTAAAATAAATCAATATTGATGTTTTTATAGAGCGTTAAAGTTTTGCGAAGCCAGGGGGCGGGACTACTTGATTGACAGTCCGGTCTGGAATAATTGACAGGTTCTATGGAGGAGGCAGCAGAGACTCTGCTCTCCTCGTTTGGATTAATTCTGATATAATAACTGTTGGTTTATTTATCGGTGGAGCAGCACAACATTTTCCACAGACAGTTTTCCTGCCCGTTTGCTTGTTTTAACTAGTTTTCTACCTTCGGCTGATTCTACCAGCAGACACTGAAAGGACTCTAATAGTTCGGTAAGTAAATGTTTATTTTCGTATCGGTGCCGCTTTTAATGCACTTTATATGCAGCTTTAGTGTCAGATGTAATGTGTGCCATGCACTCCAGATGTTGGTGGAGTTTGTTTCAGTGTGTGTTGACCAGAGAAGAAAGTTAGCATAGTAAATATTAGCTTTAATATTAGCGATGCTAACCGAGCTAGCTGCTCAGTCGTAGCCTGATTAGAGCTAACGTAGCATCAAGCTAATGTGTTGAGTTTTATGTAAACAGCTGAAGTGTGTTGTGTTCCTGTCATGTGGTTCATTAAGTTCATAAAACTGTGGCTGGTTGACATTAATGTAACGTTCAGGAAACTTAAATGTGATTAAAACTGTAATGTTAATGTTCTAGTTGTCAGTAATAAGCTTTAATTTGACACTAAAACAGACTCATAGTTTTAAATGACATCAGTTTCATTAATTTGTTGAAAATTGTCTCATTTGTTGTTGTGATGTTGCTGCTGATTCATTAAAAGCAGATGCTCCGTGTTGAAGATACGTTTAGTTCTAGTATCAGAAGTACAAGAAGGAAAATGGAAGTTTAGTTCTGCTACATCAAAGATTTCAGGATTAAAATAACTAAATGAGTCTTTATACCTCAAACTTTATTTTTACAATACAGAAAAACTGAAATAATCACAGATAATACAAATATAAATGGCAGAGAAAACCTGAGAGAATAATTTCCTGAAAAGTCTGTGAAGGAAAAGCAGCTTTTTATCCTGAAAGATCAGAATCAGCTCCAACATCTACATCTGACAGCATCAAGTCAACCAGAAAGAAAAGAAAAAAGAAAATGACTTCTTTCTGATCACATCTGTTTCTTCACATTTATAGTCCACTTTTAAAAGTTCAGCAGACAGGTGCTCTGCTTTGGAGTGTGACGATGTCGTCGGTGATGTGGAGAGTGAAGTTTCCGTTTCACCCACAGCGTGCTTTAGGGCAGCCGGGTCGGACTTGATGTTTGAAATACTGACCGACAGCTCAGATTTAACTGTCTGTAGTTCTGTTTTGATGGGTATTAAACTTTCTTTCAAAGCCGACAGGAGCTGGGTCTTTAAAATAACCGCCGTCTCGTTACAGAGTAAAGGCAGCAGTTCCTCCTTAAGGTCAGAGATTGCAGCATCTGAGGGCCTCTTCAAAAGAAGACGTAGTTGATGAAGGCGTTCTGGAGCAGGACCAAAACCAAGCAGCTTTGAGATCTTAGGCAGCGTCTCCCTCAGGTGGGTGTCAGCGGTGTTCACGGTCAGGTCTGTGGTAATCCCGTCAAAAACAAAACAGAAAAAAAATCTTTATTATAAATCAACATGTTAATGAAAACACTCTGTGTATAATGCCATAGTATAGGATGTAGTTCAGAAAATGTCAAAGTATAGTATACTTTTCAAGAATAACATACTATGGCCTGTAGTTCATAGTATAGAATGTTGGCAAAAAAAACCCCATAGATTATTATGTGGTTCAAAGAGCGCAAAATGATAGGATGTTGCCTAAAATTGTCATGTATGATAAGTGGTTCAAAAACTGTCATAGTGCAGTATATTGTCAAAATAGTATGTTATTCAAGAAAACAGAGTATATATCGTCTAAAAAAGGCCATAGAATATTTCATTGCACAAGTAAAAGTATAGTAATTTTTAAAACTATTCAAATTCTTATGTTGCTAAAAAACAAAAACAAAAACAAAAAAAAGTCATAGTAATATGTCAATTAAAAAAGCCTATAGTATAGCGTGTCGCCCAACAAACGTCATAGTATAGCATGTCGCTCTAAAAACGTCATAGTATAGCATGTCGTTCTCAAAACGTCATTGTATAGCATGTCACCCAAAAAACGTCAGAATATAGCATGTTGTCCAAAAAACATCATAGTATAGCATGTCGCTCTTGAAACGTCACAATATAGCATGTCGCTCTAAAAACGTCATAGCATAACATGTCGCTCTAAAAACGTCATACTATAGCACAGGGGTGGGCAAACTTTTTGGCTCAGGGGCCACATTGAGTTTTGAAATTCGACAGACGGGCCAGGCCAGCATCAGATGGATGGAGATTGTGCAAACTAATATGAATTACATGTTAAAGACATTACTGACAAAGTAAAGAATACTCACATTCAGTTTTCGTGGGAACAGTGTTGCTGGTTACCCTATTTTTCCAGTGCATCAAAGTCTAGTGTCAATTTGGTTGTGACAATTTGGCGATCCATCCTTGGTGACATTGGCGAGTTTACACCAAGGCAGCTTCAGCCTCTCGATGACCCCAGACACCCTGTCCTACAAGTCCTCTGCTCCTGTTTCCCCCTTCATGGATTCCATGGTCAAAAATTCCTCCGTTGTCTCAAAATTGTCATTAATCCCTCGAATAAAAATTGAAAGCTGAGCACTGTCTTTTATGTCATTACTTTCGTCCAGTGCTAATGAATATAACTTGAAGGACTCCGCTTTTTCGTTCAGTGAGCTGGCTAAGTCTTCGTCGATTAGTTCAACACGGTGAGTAACTGTCCTGCGTGATAAACAAATTTTTTCAAGTTTGTTTTTGCTCTCTGGACACAGGAGACCTGCTGTCTCTACCATGCATTCTTTCAAAAACTCCCCTTCGGAGAAAGGCTAGCTAGCCTTTGCTATTTTGAATGCTAGCAAATAACTTGCCTTCGTGCTTGACTCTTGAATCGTAGTTTGTCGAAGAAAGTATTTTGCTGAGTCTGTAAACTGGCTGCTAACCTCTGAGCCGTAGCTGTCTGTTCTTGTGCTGACTGGTTGCTAGCATAGTTAGCATGCTTCGTGGAAAAGTGTCAGCTGATATTGTATTCTTTAAAAACCGCAACGGTGTCATTGCAAATAAGACATACAGCTTTTGAACGGACTTCAGCAAAAAAATATTTAGTAGTCCACTCCTTCTGAAACACTCGACACTCACTGTCGACTTGTCTTTTCTTAGATCCACTCCTTGTTACAGCAGCTCAATGCAGTCGCAAAGTCGAAGAAGAGAGAATAAACCAACAAAGGTCACTTGTGTCTGGAGTGCGCCATCTAGTGGGGATCAACAGAAACGCCAGGTTCTGCAGGAGAAGGCCAAATGAATGTGGTCTTTACTGTAATTTCGTCAATTCTAATATTGACCAAATTATTTCGCGGGCCGGATTGAAAAGCCCAAAGGGCCGTATGTGGCCCGGGGGCCGAAGTTTGCCCATGCCTGCTATAGCATGTCGATCTAAAAACGTCATAGTATAGCCTTTCATCCAAAAAACGTCATAGTATAGCATGTGGCTCAAAAAACGTCATAGTATAGCATGTTGCTCTAAAAACGTCATTGTATAGCATGTCGTCCAAAAAACGTCATCTTATGGCATGTTGCTCTCGAAACGTCATAGAATAGCATGTCACTCTAAAAACGTCATAGTATAGCATGTCGCTCCAAAAATGTCATAGTATAGCATGTTGCTCTAAGAAAGTCATAGTATAGCATGTCGCTCTAAAAATGTCATAGAATAGCATGTCGCTCTAAAAACGTCATAGTATAGCATGTCACCCAAAAAACGTCATGGTATAGCATGTGGCTCAAAAAACTTCATAGTTTAGCATGTCGTCTAAAGAACATCATAGTATAGCATGTCGCTCTAAAAAACATCATAGTATAGCATGTCGCTCTGAAAAGGTCATAGTACAGCATGTCGCTCAAAAAACAACACATCTCCAAAGTTCTGCTGGGTCAGCTCAGCTTCCCCTCAGAAGAAGTGCCGCCACCTGCCAGATGAAGGAGCCTTTTGAGAGGCAGCTGGCATCGTGATTGGGCTGTACTTTGGTCTGTTTCAATCCAGCTTCAGCTCCAGAGACAGGAGGCGGGACGAGTCAACGGAGGCCGGGTGGATGAAGGCATGCAGCTGAAAAACGTCATAGTATAGCCTTTGGTCCAAAAAACGTCATATGGCACGTTTTTACAACATGTTGAAAAATCTCATTTTTTTTTTCGAAATAGTATAGTATGGCGTTTTTTTTGCGCCAAAATTCATAATGATTTTTTTTTCAAAGAAAACCTTTCTGGAGTGTTTTTCACGGCCTCCTTTACTTTATTTCATAATATGGCACGTTT